>NC_067155.1:29222291-29522291 GCF_903995435.1 Acomys russatus
ACAGCCGGGTACACGATTGAGGACAGGCACAAGTGCTGTTGAGATGCAAATCTCTGCATATCTGGAAAAGGTCTGGCCCTGGACTGGAAGCCTAGGCCAGGAACCACATCCCTTCAGCACACTCTAACGCTAAGAAAGATGCTCATGTCACTCAAGACTCACTGGCCAATCAGAGCCTCCAGGCGGACCTGCAGGACAGACCTTTTTAGACTCAGTTCCTTGGGTCGATTCCACTCTTCGTCATCAGGATTCCAAAAGCTCCATTAAACAGCCACCCAGAAATTCAGCAAAAGCCACCGCAACTGCAGCAGCTGGAACCGAAAACCTCGAAGCGTTTCCTGGATCTTTTCAAGAGCATCTCGAAGCAATGAACAGCCACCCAATGTGAAGTGATGAAAAAACCAAAAGTCAAGCCTCGGTTTTGGGACTCATATATTTCTCTTCTCAGAGTCCCTACCAGGATGTTTATCAGATAGCAAAGACCATGCCCCACACGAGGCAGTTCCCCTTCTAGTGGAAATACAGCAGCTGCCCTCTCACAAGTCTGTTTACAGGGGTTATACATCACATTCCTTTACACAAGTCTGTTTCACATCCCACATTTTGGATCAAAACAAAAACACATTTACATCTACTACACTGCATAATCCAGGCTGGCATCCAATTAACTCAATGAGATCCACCTGCCTCTGCTTAGTGAGTACTGGGACTAAAGGCGGAGCCAATCCACCCAGTTTGTCCATCCTTTTTTGTTGTTGTTTGATTAGTTGGTTGGTTGGTTGGCTAGTTTTATGTTGTTTTTTCGAGACAGTGTTTCTCTGTGTAGCCTTGGCCATCCTGGACTCACTTTGTAGACCAGGCTGGCCTCGAACTCACAGTGATCTGCCTGCCTCTGCCTCCCCGAGTGCTGGGATTAAAGGTGTGCGCCATCACGCCCGGCTTGGTTGGCTAGTTTTGTGTTGTTTTTTTTCGAGACAGTGTTTCTCTGTGTAACAGCCTTGGCTGTTCTGGACTCACTTGTGGACCAGGCTGCCTTCAAACTTAGAGAGCGCCACCTGCCTTTGCCTCCCGAGTGCTGGGATTAAAGTCATGCACCATGACACCAGGCTGTCCATCATTTTTTTGTAGTTAGTAATTGTTCATACAATTTCTCTGATGTGTGCTCAGTTTGCTGATATGTTTTCTTCTCTCTCTGTCTCTCTGTCTCTGTCTCTCTCTCTGTTCATATCTGTTAACTGGCATTTCTCTTCCAAGGCTCTATCCTATTTAAAGGCTGCAGATTATTCAGTTTCCTTCTAAAATGATTTGGTGATTCCATTAGAATTTCTTTGTCAGGAAATACATAGGAAATGTACCAGTGTTGTTGGTTTCGTGCTTTCTCTTTAAACCTGTGTGACATATTTTAGGATGCAGTGACCTATGATGATGTGCATGTGAACTTCACTCGGGAAGAGTGGGCTTTGCTGGATCCTTCCCAGAAGAGTCTCTACAGGGATGTGATGCTGGAGACCTACAGGAACCTCACTGCCATAGGTAAGACTATGCATTTTCACAAGAGGACAACAGTTTCTTGGCTATTGAAGCACTTCTGTAATTTCAACTGAGAACAAAGAAGAATGAGGCAAATAAATCGCACATGTTTCTAAGGTTCATTGAAGATAGTAGCTTAAATTTTGCCCAATTTCCAATAATATATCATACATTTTCTGGCACTATATTTTAGGCTACAAATGTGAAGACCATAACATTAAAGAACATTGTCAAAGTTCTAGAAGACATGGAAGGTAATTTTCAGGTGTCACCTGATACAAATATTCCTCTGATGAAATTGTAACGTGTCCTGAAAGTTTTAAAGTGTATTAATGATCATTAAATTCTAACAAAACAGTACACCTCAAGATTAGGTATCTGATTTGTGTTTACAAGTCTAAGAAAGAAGACAAGGAAACAATGCTTTAACAAATATCACCATTTGAACCATAGCCCCACTAGATCTAGGCTGTAGAACTGCAATCTGTCTAGTCCATATAATTCAGCTATTGCCAAAGAGATACAGGTGATAAGTCTATGTTCAAAACCTTCTAGTAAGCAACCAGTCCATAGTAAAGCTGGTGTTACTCATACACTTGCAGTGACATTGCTGAGTTTAGTGAGAGGAGCAGTGTATGGGAGTCAAGAATGTTGTTGTGGAGGAACCTTAACCCTTATACCACCTGTCTATGAGGAACAAACAGTCAACTGTGTGATTACAGTGTGGAAATGTTTTATTTGTTATTATTCTTTTAATGGGCGTGTCAATGTCACAGTGGATCCAAGCCGTATGAGCACAGGGATAATGGAAGAAGCTCTGTGCCTCTCTGTCTCCAGAACAAATTAGAAGATATGTAGGAGTCTTTGCTTTGATCAGACTTTCTGAATGAGATAAAAGTTTGCGACTAATTGGTTTTCCAACTTTATTGCACTACATCCACAAATGCACACTGCTGAAAATCCCTGAGTACTAGAAATGTAAAATAATTTCTCTTTGTCCTGGTTCACTTTTCAAATGTAATATGACTCACACAATGAGGAAATTTATGAATGCAATCAGTATAGTAAAGCTCTGAGTCCTTTCAGTTCTCTACAAATATGCAGAAAAAGTCATATAGAAAAAGGATGGTATAAACAGGAGCCATGTTATAATTGCTCTTACAATCACAGGTGTCCTCAAGGATGCATGTAAAACAATGCATAATAAAGGGAAACACCATGAATATAACCAAAGTAATAAAACTTCTTTACAATTAGACCAAATTGAAGAATTAATTTGTTCACGCAAATAAAAAGGCTCATCAGTGTATTGAACGTGGTAAAACTTTTACACGTGTGTATTATCTTTTCAGGCATGAAAGAAGCCACACAGGAGAGAAACCCTGTGAATATACTCAAGGTGATAATGCCTTCACCTGTCACAGTCAGGCTCACAGGCATGAAACAATTCATCCTGGAGGGAAACCCGACAAAGTCACTCACTATGGTAAAGGCTTTGCAAGTCACAGTAGTCTCCAAATGCATTAAAAACAAAACAAAACAAAAAAAAACCAAAAACCACATACTACAGAGAAACCCTATCAGTGTCACCAATGTGGTAAAGCCTTTGTATGTCACAGTAGTCTTCTATATCATAAAAGAACACATACTGGAGAGAAACCCTATGAATGTAACAACTGTGGTAAAGCCTTTGCTCAGCACAGTAATCTCTAAAGACATAAAAGAACACATCCTGGAGAGAAATCCTTTGGATGTGATCAATGTGACAAAGCTTTTTCACATCCCCAAAGTATCCAAGGACATAAAATAACACATAGTGGAGAGAAACCCTATATATGTGATCAATGTGACAAAGCCTTTTCACAACATAGTAATCTCAAGATACATAAAAGAACACACACTGGAGAGAAACCTTACAAATGTAATCAATGTGATAAAGCATTTGCATGTTCCCATAGTGTCCAAAGGCATGAAAGGACACATACAGGAAAGAAACGTTATGAATGTGATCAATGCAATAAAACCTTTTCACAAAGCAATAATCCCCAAATACAAAAAAGAATGCATACTGGAAAGAAACCCTATGAATGTAACCAATGTGGTAAAGCCTTTACATTTTATTCTCTTCTTGAGATTCATAAAAGAACACATACTGGAGAGAAACCCTATGGATGTAATGAATGTGGTAAAGCCTTTGCACAAATCGGTAATCTCCGAAAACATAAAGGAATACATATTAGAGAGAAACCATATGAATGTAACCAATGAGGTAAAACCTTTGCATTTCTTAGTGATCTTCAAAAGCATGAAAAAATTCATACTGGAGAGAAACCCTATGGGTGTAATCAATGTGATAAAGCTTATCTAGAACTCTCTCATCTTCGAGTCCATAAACGAACACACACTGGAGAGAAGCCCTATGAATGTAACCAGTGTGGTAAAGCTTTTGCAGGACGCAGTCAGCTGAAAATCCATGAAAGAAGACATACCGGAGAGAAACTGTATGGATGTGATCAGTGTGGTAACACCTTTGCACAACTTGGTCATCTTCGAATACATAAAAGAACACACACTGGAGAGAAGCCCCATGAATGTAACCAATGTGGTAAAGCCTTTTGACAACATATTACTCTCCAAATACATAAAAGAACACATACTGGAGAGAAACCGTATGAATGTGAGTAATGTGGAAAAGCCTTTGCCTATCACAGTTATCTCCAAATTCAGAAAAGAGCCCATACTACAAAGAAATCTTATAAGTGCCCTCGAGGCCTACTTTGATCCAACGCAACTGAAAACACCAAGTCAATGCAGATGGTAAGGATTTATTGTAAGTAAGTCATTACTCCTCCATTAGGGCCACGGAACAGACTCAGGAGCCGAACTGCAAGGCCCTTTGCCGTTCTTCCCCATCCTCAACTGAAGAATGCGTAAAGAAAATGTGGTACATTTCCAGAATGGAATACCACACAGCTGTTAAAAACAAGGACATCGTGAAATTAGCAACCAAAAATGGATGAAACTAGAGAAGATCATCCTGAGTGAGGTAACCAGATCCAGAAAGGCATGCATGGTATGTACTTACTTAGACATTAGCCATAAAGTCTAGATTAACCATGCCACAACCCACAGACCCAAAGAAGCTTAGTAACAAGGAGGGTACAAGGGTGGATACTTGAATCTCAGAAGAGGAAATAAAGTAGACATCTGGAGTAGATGGAAGGAAGGAGCTGGTGGGGGACGGGGTGATGAGAGGAGCAGGATGGGGATCAAATGTCGGGGGGGGTGTAGCAGGGGACTGGGAGGCTCCCAGGATATGGAGCCTGCAGTGGCCACCTTGTGTAGCAAAGTGGGACATCCAGTGGAGGGACAGGGCACCAACCTACCCACAAGACCTTTGATCCAAAATTCGTCCTGCCTACCAGAGGTACAGGGATAAAGATGGATCAGTGATGGAGGGAATGGCCAACCAATGATTGGCCCAACTTGAGACCCACCCTATGGGAGAGAGCCAACCCCTGACACTATTAAGGATACTCTGCTATGCTTGCAGTTTGGAGCCTAGCATAATTGTCATTTGAGAGGCTTTATCTAGCAAATAATGGAAACAAATGCTGAGACTCACAGACAAACAATAAACAGAGCTCCAGAGAGTCTTGTGGAAGAGTGAGGGGAAAGATTAAGGGAGCCAGATGGGTCAAGGACAGCACAAGAAGACCCTACAGAGTAAACTAATGGTCCCATGGGGGCTCATAGAGACTGAACTGTCAATGAAAGAGCATGCTTGGGCTGGACCTAGGCCCCTTGCACACACGTAGCACATTACAAATATTATGTACAGCTTGTTGTGTGGATCCCCTAACAATTAGAGAGGGGACTGTCTCTGACTCTGTTGCCTGGCTTTGGATCTGTTTCCCATAGCTGGGCTGCCTTGTCTGGCCTCAGTGGAAGAAGATGGCCCCAGTCCTGCTGTGACTTGATGTGCTAGTGTGGGTTGGTACCCAAGGGGGTCTCCCTTTCTCTGAGGAGAAGAGGAGGTTGGATGGAGGGAGCATGGTACTGGGAGGAGAGGAATGACTGGGCTACAATCAAGCTGTAAAGTAATTAAATAAATTAATTTATGAACAAAGAAAGGAATTACAGTGTTAGGTATGGTAATGGATTCAGATTACCATGGGGGAAATTTGATTGCTTCCTCCAATGGTGGTAAGAAAGCTTATGTCTGAATTACAGGAGATGGTTTTACAGTGGTTCTCAATCTTCCTAATGCTGAGATCCTTTAATACAGTTCCTTGTGTTGTGACCCTCAAGCATAAAATTAATGCTACTGTTATGAATTGTAATGTAAATATTTGATATGCAGATGGTCTTGGGAGACTCCTGTGACAGGGTCCTAAGATCCTACAAAGGGCTTGCAACCCACAGGTTGAGAACCAGTGGTTTAGGACATCTCTCTCTCTTTTAAAAAAGATTTATTTATTCATTATTATGTATACAGTACTCTGCCTGCATGTACACTTGCTTGCCAGAAGAGGGCACCAGATCTCACTATAGATGGTTGTGAGCCCCCATGTGGTTGCTGGGAATTGAACTCAGGACCTCTGGAAGAGCAGCCAGTGCTCCTAACCACTGAGCCATCTCTCCAGCCATGGGGACATCTCTTGCTACTACAGTGTCTTGTGATTAAATGCAATGGGAACCTATAACAGGCAAATCCAGGCAGAATGACAAAGGACAGAGACCATTCAGGAGTGAAGGTATTCATCACTCCTTGAGAGAAGTCACCAAAATCTGCTAAGGCTATTGCCAACAATGGAGAAAATGCAGCATGGGTAGTAGGGGAAGGTAGTTACAAATAGCAACTAAGGCCACATGACGAGTTGCAGACATGACAATTACAAGTGACATGAATGTTCTTGTCATATTTTGTTAAGATGTGTTTGTACAGATTATTTGTGTTTTCTGTTGCGGTCCAGAAGAAGCCACATAAATTATTTAGACACTGATGTCAGTCAGATATTGAGAGTTTAGTGAATATACACACCCCAAGACTGATCATAGTCAAGGATGGAGTCCAGACTCGGGAGCCGGGACTATGACCTTGAATATTCTTCAGAGTCGGCTTATAAAGGCAAAACCCACAATTAGCTCGCATGAGAGAACAGACAGTGGAACAGGGTGGTTGGCTCTGACTCAAGTTACTTCTGCTAAGCAGACAAACGTTTCTAGATAACCTTGGAAGTGTGCCTGGCGGCTGGGACCGGCGGTGCTTACAGTTGGAGAAAAATCCCAGGGACAAGACGGTCACAGCTTCTCACTGAACGTAAACACAGTTTATGGTCAGCCCGACCTCGTAGGGAGAATTCTTTTACGTCAGCAACACGCTGAGATGATGGGGCTGGTGGCCTTGAGATAAAAATGGCTGTAGTTATGTTAAAGGAGCAGGTAGGTCTCAACATTCCCCCCTTCAGTTGTTTCCATGCGTCAAGTCGTTTGACTCCAAATCTCTGAAGCTACCGGGGGGGGGGGGTTAGATTGTGTCGTAAGTTTGACACTACCGATATGGTTTGGAATGGTTTTTGGATGAAGCATGAAATAAAGTTTAGCACGCGAGGGACATAAAGCAGACCCAAGAGGAACGAAACTAGGGGGTCCCATCAGACTAGGTAGCCATTTGTCCCCTGTGCCAGGGAGCCCTTTGGACAAGGTCTCTCTGTGTAGCTTTGGCCGTCCTGGACTCGCTTTGTAGACCAGGCTGGCCTCGAACTCACAGCGATCCGCCTGCCTCTGCCTCCCGAGTGCTGGGATTAAAGGCGTGCGCTACCACGCCCGGCTCAGGGAGCCCTTTTTGATATAGCATTTCAGCCTGTTAGGTGGGACAATGGACAATGTAATTTTCTAACTACTTAACAGCTGAAATTAGGATGTTGTTATTGGTAAGGCTGAAATGCCAGTCAAAGGCTGGGTAATGGGCCAATTTATCAGAAGCATCTGATGTGCTGATCCTGGTGAAAGGCAGGGCGCTATCACATTGGGTGGGCTGATTTACATTGGCGCAGCAGTTTGCAGTCCACAGGGGATCCCCTGATGGAGTCTGTCAGTTTAGGGGAAATCTCTGGAGGCAAATGTAGACTAGGGGCAGAATTAAAATTCCCTAGTGATTGGGGAAGGGAAAGAATCCCAAGACCTGGTGAAAATTCCCATTTTTAGAAACAGTAGGTGTACTTATCTGGAGTCTATTTGACCTGGAGCAGGTGGGTCCAAGTTATTCGCTGAAACTTATAAGAACCTTTTTAAGTTCATAAAAAGAGAAACATTTCAGATATGTTAGTATTAAACTCTTGAGCTTGTGCCTATGAAATAGATTGTATAGTGGAAGGCTTTACCAGAGTTAGACTAGTAAATTTATCAGAGTTCCATTGATAAATGGTCTGGAGAGATGGCTCAGCAGTTAAGACCACTGTCAGCTTTTCCAGATGAGCTAGGTTCAATTCCATGTTCCCACACGGCAGGTCACAACTGCCTGTAACTCTAGTTCCAAAGGAATCTGATATCCTCACACAAACATACTTGCAGGCAAAAAGAACACAGGAGAAAAAAAGACAATAAAACTAAAATACTAATGCATATAAAGTTAATAAATCATTAAAAAAGAAGAAATAAAATGCGGACTTACAGACAGGACTTAACACTCTGGAGCTCAGAGCGTAAAGAAGGTGAGATATAGCTAGGTCTTTACGGACATGAGGTAGGGAGACAGAGAGAGACAGATATCCTGTGAACTTAGCTGGCTAGTCTTTCCTAAATAGTGAATTCCGAGATAATAAAGGCTACAGACTCTGGTTTTGTTTTTTGTTTGTTTGTTTTTTTAATCATGAAGTTAAAATGTGAAGTAAACCAAATAAGGGTTTTCCTCTGAAACCTGAAAATAGCTTTCACATCAGCAAAGGAAGGCTCCGCACATCCAACAAGAAGCTAAGGTTTAACTGGATGGTAAGAGAGATGCGTTTCTAAGTAGTTCAGTCTATTGATGAGTGGCCTCACCCAAAGTCAAGGGTTTATGGAGGGACGATGACCTCGAACTTCTCATCCTTTTGTTTGGAAAGGAATAGGCATTTTTCCTGCCTGTAAATCTGTGTGTGTATTACACTTCCACCACCAGATGGCATCAGAGGACAGATGTGGGCACCCATATGACATCCCATATTTCCACTGAGCCCTGTGATTATCATCATTATCTCCATCTCTTTAAATTTAGACTGAGGTTGGGTAGTGGTGGAGCACGCTTTTAATCCCAGGACTCAGGAGGCAGAGACAGGCGGATCTCTGTGAGTTCAAGGCCAGCATGGTCTACAAAGTGAGAAAAAATACTATGTAATTTAAAAACCTACAATAAAACATAAATGTAAATAATTGTGGTGGAACTCCTTTTGTATGCCTGGCTAGCTTAGTTAATTTTGAGATGGGGTTTCTCTGTGTAGCTTTGATAGACACAGAGAGAGGGGATCAGGGAAGGAGGGGAAGAAAGAAGACATATGTAGGCAGGTGGGCAGGCAGGTGGATGGACAAAAGGACACAGAGAGACAGTCAGTCAATTAGTCAGAGGGATGAAGGACATGAAAAAAAAAAAAAGGAAAAAGAACAACTCTTGGGCTAACATTTCATCTTTCAGGAATGACAGCTCCTATAATACATGAAGTCTTATTATGCATCCTGAAATCTTGATTTTTCTAAGTCTGACTTAGAACTCAGAGATCCAACTGCTTCTGCCTCCGCAGGACTAGGATTAAAAAGGACTGCACCATCACAGAACACTGGCAGCTCTTCCAGAAGACTCAGGTTCAATACCCAGTACCCACATGGCAGATTACAGTGGCCTGTGCCTCTGGTTCCAGGAGATCAGACACCCTTACACAGACAAATGTGCAGGCAAAAAGAAAACAAAATAAGAAAAAAAAAAAGACAAACGACAACAACAACAACAACAACAAAACTCACCAATGAACCTAAAAATAAATCATTTAAAAAGAAGAAAGAAATGAAATGTGGGTTTACAGAGGAAAAAAGAAAACCAGAAGATAAAAAACCAAAGAGCACATGGTTAGAAAGACCCTAAACCAAAGCAGCCATGAATTAATAACTTGATCATTTTATTTTTAATTTTTATTATTTGTAATTAAAACATAGAATACTTGATTGGGCTGGAGCTCCTTTTGTATGTCAGGCAGACTTATTTAGTTTGGTTTGGCTTCTTTGAGAGTGGGTTTCTTTGTGTAGCTTTGATAGACACACATTCCAGGGCTGGAGAGAAAGAGACAGAGACAGAGAAAGAGAGGGAGGGAGGTCTAAAATAAATTACCAGAGAGCAACTAAACAAATAATAAATATATAAACTCAACTGAAAGAGAACTAGAGGAGTCGTCAAGTGAGAAAAACTGTGCTTACGGCAACAACTTGATATAAAACAAAGCCAGGATTACAGCACCACATAGACCTTGTGTCAAAACCGTGACTCAACCCAACCAGAAATCAAAATAAGAGACTGAACTAGAGCCTGTCTGTGGTGGCACGTGGCTGTAATCCCAGCACTTGGGAGGCAGAGGCTGGTGGATTCCTTTGAGTTTGAGGCCAGCCTGGCATACAGAGACAGTGCTGGGAAAGCCAAGGCATGCTAGCTAATGTCCCTGCACAAAATTTAACTCTAAATGTGAAACCCTTGACTATACAGAAAGACAATCCCCAAACCCAAACCAAACCAAACCAAACTTCCAGCACTTGGAAGGCAGAAACAGGCAGATCTCTGTTTCAATGCCAGACTGGTCTACCGAGCAAGTCGTAGGACAGCCAGGGAGGTACCTCGTATAAGATAAACCAGCAAGGCAGCACTCACCCATATAACATGCCATATTTCCACCAAGCCCTCTGATTATCATCTTTCATGATCTCGTTCTCTTAAAAATTAGATGAAGAAGCAACGCCAGGCCTCTGAGATGGTTCATTTCATTTTATTTGTCTTTATGCTCTCTTTTGTTTGAATTCTGAGGCACAGTCACACAGAAAAGATATTATCCAAAGAGACCTTTTCCATGTCTTTTCTGTTCTCTGTGTTTACTGTCCTCTAGATGGTGGGGACTTAAATCCAATGAACATGTGGGGAATTGTGAGGAGGCTCTCCTGATCTAGAAAGTACCTTTTAAATAAAAAGAAAGCCACTACAAGCATTTGTTTTGGGATGTAAATTATGGAAAAAATATTATGTGTGAGGTTACAGACCCAAACATGAACATGAAACCACAGAGACCCAAAGACAGAGCAGCTGATGCCTGGTTTTATTGTTTTGTTTGTTTTTGAGACAGCTTTTCCCTTGTGTAACACGTCTGTCTGTCCTGGAACTCACTCTGTAGTCCAGGCTGGCCTCGAACTCGTGGAGATCCATCTGCCTCTGCCTCTGCGTCCCAAGTTCTGGGATTAAAGGCATACGCCACCACCGCCTGGTGCCTGTTTTTATTGTTTAGGGTACTATTTGATATGTGTTGAGGTCCTTTCTACTCCTCTCTGGCATGACCTAGAAGTTACTTAAGCTTACTTAAGCCTACTCTTGATTTCCACGGCTCCATACATGAAATGCTACCCTCACCTTTTGTATCGTATCCAGCCCAAGTCCCAGGGAACAACGTGGCTTTATGCTGGGTTCTCTGCAGGAAACAGAGAATGTCCTCCTGAGAAGATTTAAGTTTGAGAAACACCTCATATGAGTGTCACAGATTGTTCAGGACTATTGCAGAGATCAGTATGAATGGAGCTAAGTCTCTCAGAGCCCTGGTCTCCTGACTGAGTGATCATGTCATCCCCATATCCAGAGGGACATCTCCCAAGACACTAGGGCTCCCCTTGGCAGAAACAGAATTCACTCTGAACCTGCGGCCACACGGAAATTTAATGTAGATCACAGTGGGATCTTCCAGAGTCTTCTCAGCTCCAGCTAAAGATCCTGTATGTGTCCCAGCCTCTCTCCCAGTGGAGTTGAACACAATGTTGTGGGAAATCAGCAGAGCCACGTGGGGTCACACGTGTCAGTCTATGTACGTGTTACTCATGATCTGTATGTACTAAGATATACACATTAAAAATTGTTTGAGAGTTTTGAATACCACTTTGGATTCAATTCATAGCTGCACTGATAACACTGCAAGACAACAGACACTCTCCTTTAAAAAAACAAAACGAAACAATACAATACCGCCTTGCTACACCTTGCTGATAAAGCAATTCCACTTAAATACATTCAGAAACGACTTTGTGAGCCTAGGTTTCACCATCTACAGATGAACAGAATAGAATATGAACAGAACTCTGTCCTTGTCCTTTGGTGACTTACAACAGACTCAATGATAAAAAAAGAACACTATTGCTCGTAGTTGGAAGACAGTGTGAAGGCAAGATGGCTGCATTTGAGGTGCGCCTTCTTCTGTTACTAGAGTTAGGACCAGAGCCTGTGCCCTGGCTACCCAGGCTCAGCCACTTATCCGTATTAAGCCAAATTAAAGAATCGCGTTATCTAGCTGTGACATGCCCATCTATAATGCAGATACTCCGGAGGCAAGGTGGGTAGATTTCTCTGATGTCCTAGGACAGTCTAGTTTATATACTGAGTTCCAGGCCAGACAGAGATTCATAGGGAGTTCTTTAAAATAATAATAAAAAACACTAGAAAAGAAAACAAATTATTAATGAAAATTTAAAACATACTAAACATGTTTACTTACTGTGACTAATTTGGAACCGTGAGGAAGATATAAGGTAACTAATCCATCCTTGGGTCTTAACCTGTCTTCAGAGAAGGTAAGAGATATGCACAGCTAAGTAATCTAACCAAGACATATAATGAATTTTTCCCATCCGTAAATCTCTTGCCAATTTTCAGCTCCTTTCTCTCTTGCAAAGTATCCAGATAATGAGTAAATGTCTATTCAGCGGAGTTCTGATCTGGAGGAATCAGACTTCTCCAGAATGAGATTCCAGGGGAAATTCAAATTACATGGGGTGCACGATTTCACTAGGTGTTATCTAAAAGGAGAGACATAACTGTCTTTCTTGTTTTTTAAAGTTATTTATTATTTATACAGTATTCTGCCTGCATGTGTGTTATCAGGCCGGAAAAGGGCACCAGATCTCATTATAGATGGCTGTGAGACAGCATGTGGTTGCTAGGAATTGAACTCAGGGACTTAACCTCTGAGCCACTTCTCCAGCCCCCATAAATGTCTCTTTCAAATATCCTATTCTTACCAGGGAGGCAGGTGACAGAAATGACAGAATGGGGACTGGGGTCCAGTTGGAGACCCCCAAGCGGGGGTGCTGGACACAATCACTGAGAGCTACACATAGTTGCGAAGAGTGCAGGACCTGGATAGGGCTAACCCACCACAGCTCAGTGGATACACAAAGTACAGTAGAAACATTGCTCCTTACAACCTCTTTCTTTCACATCCAAATCTCCATAGCTAATAGTTCATCCATACTCTATGGGCCTTTGTAAATGCCTGATTTCCTCAGCTATAAAGTGACTTGGTTGAGGCTCAGGCGCCACTGACAACAACCTTGATGTCATCTAGCGTCACCAGGAATCAGGGTTCCTAACTGGATGCTTTGCAGCCATCAGGGAAGCAAAATAGGATCCCGTTCAGACAGGTCAGTTTTCATGCCTGAAAGCTCCTTTTCTCTCCTTATAAGAGACATAAATTACAGCCGGGGCACACAGGACATGTGTCCTTATGAGCTCCAATTGCTGCCTTTTTAAAAACACATTTGAGACAAACTTAGTCTTGTAGCCTTGGTCATGTGGTCAAGAGTCATATTGTCAGTTTCTCTATTTTGTATTCTCCCTAATTTTGTGAAGATTTGGGCTTGGCAGCTTCTTTAAGCACAAGCACAAGTTAGCTTTTTGATTTTTTAAATGTCATCAGTCTTATGTTTCTTCTGTGTCACGAGGGACGACGTAAAGATGAACTTAGGCTCAACCATTCACACCTTACTGCTAGGAATGACATGATCGATCACATGGCTGACTATGTAGCTTGGCCTCTAAGAGCTCTTGCCACTCATCCACAGGGCCTGGCTGTGACTGTCAGCACCCATGAGACAGTTCACAACTGTGTAACTTCAATCAGGAGGAATCAGACACTCTCTCCTGGCCTCCGTGTGGTATACACAGTGGCAAAGCTTATGCACCTAAATTATATGAATTAAAAACATCATATAGGGCCGGGCGTGGTGGCGCACGCCTTTAATCCCAGCACTCGGGAGCCAGCCAGAGGCAGGCGGATCGCTGTGAGTTCGAGGCCAGCCTGGTCTACAAAGTGAGTCCAGGATGGCCAAGGCTACACAGAGAAACCCTGTCTCGAAAAACCAAAAATAAATAAATAAAAACATCATATACATGAACCCTTTTTATAATACGGAATAACATATGTATATGTCTCAAGGCCATTTACAGATCCGATGCCAAAGGAGCACAGAAGAATGCATCAGATGTCCTGTACCTGGAAATACAGATAGTTCTAAGCCATTTGAAGTGGGTTTTAGGAAAAAAACTTGGGTACCCAAGAAGAACCATGCTACTGAGCAAACTCTCCTGCTCACTACTTTTAACACAGAAGTGAAGATGCTCCATTACCCCTAGTGTCTCCTATCACTTGAAAGTGTTGAGGGATTCAGTGGATTTCTATCACTCTGTGAATGGACTCTCCACATTACTTATTTTCGGTGTTAATACAGATTATATTAGGACATCTCCCATAGTTTGGGATATGCTCTTTCCGTTTGGAATTTTTAAAAACAGAGTATCTCTACAAAGGCCATGGCTTTCCTGGACCTCTATATGTGGACCAAGCTGGCCTAAAACTCAGAGAGAATGGCCGGCCACTGTCTACAATGTGCTGGGATTGCAGGTATGCAGATCTCAGCCCAGGTGAGATGTTTCTTTTTAATGGCTTATCTCTGAATCAAAGGAAAAAAAAACCCCAAGATTTTAAAAGAAACAAGTATGGTTTTGGTGAACAATACTTTTTGAAATTCTATAATAATTTAAACTGGCAAATCATTTCATACGTTTTCACTAGTTGGGTCATTTCTTGTTTTGCTAATTTCATCCATTAAAAAATGTTTGAATTATGTTTGTGTGTTTAAACCTGTGCTACCTTGTTAACATGGCAGTGAGAAAACAACCTACAGGTGTCTATTAGCTACTCTCACTATATGACTTCTAGAGATGAAACTCAAGGAGATGTTTGGCTGCAAGTGACCTCACTGGCTCTTATTTAGATTTAAAATATGAGTCTGCATATGCCAGAGCCCATCTGTAGAAATAAGAGGAAGAAAATGTGAAAATAATATGGGTCTCCCAGAGACTGAGCTCAGGTCATCAGGCTTAGAAGCAACCAACCTTACAATGAGACAACTCTGGCACTCACGTGTGGTTCTGAGAAAAGCGTTATGAACAGGTGTTTTCTCCTAAGAATGAACTAATACATTAAAAAAAGCAGTATGTTTATTTGCAAATAGAATATACTATTCAAATTGTCCTACGTTTCCTCTGTCTTTGGATGAAAATACGCTTACAATCTGAAAAGAAGACATTCTTTTGCAGATGTAATGTTTCACTCATCCTCTTTGAGCATCGTGACATGGCTCAGTCCAAAAAGTCTGTGATATGCCAACCTGGCATCCTGAGCTGGGTCACAACATAAAAATGGCCAAAAGCAGATCCCACAAAGTCATCTTCCAGTCTCCACATGTCTGTGTGCCTAAAAACCCATAATCACGTTACACACACACACACACACACACACACACACACACACACACACACACACACACACACACTAGAAAAATTAATAAATCTCATTGCCATCTGTTACATGATCTAGAATAGCTAGATAATTCCCTTAAAAGGCAGTAGTTCTAGGAGTGACAAATGGGCAACTAATGGGGATACGAAGACGCACGGAACATCAAATAACACATACACATCTATAGTACATCAAGCTATGTTGTGAGATGTACTGTCGGTTGCTGATTATCCTACTTTATTGTATCTCTTCCAAATAGATGAAAATGCTGCTTTGGATACACACACGAGATATTTAATGTTTTTTATATTCCCATCTATTAAGCATTTTAATATGAACATTGTTATTATTCAGTCATTCTTATTTGAAAAGTATGATCATACCCAGCCTGATACTCAATTAAACAAGGGACCACTTAGATGATGGGTATCCTATTCTATACAACGCAGCAGAAAACTATCTCTAACCAAGTCAAAGCTCAAAGATGAAGAGAAATCACAAGAGGAATAAAAGAACAGCCTAATAAAGTTTTGCAAATATATTTGACACACATATACCAAATTTCGATACCTACTCCAAATGTTTCAAAATACACATCACAACCACAACTGGTGACCTCCACCATTACACTTGAGCGAACATGGTGAATTATTTACTTCCTTCAAGACTATGATGAAGCGATAAAACAAAATTTCTCCTGAAATTGAAGACAACTGTTATGTCTACAGTCTTTACCAAATCATTAACAAGGATAGGGTTTTTCCCTTGTGTGAGTCCTTTCCTATTTCCTAACATGCAGATCATATAAAGACTTCAAAATATTTTCAGAGCAAGAGGCCAAGGATTTAAGACAAGTACATTCCTAGGATCAACGTCAGGTTTTTGACAACTTCCTGTAATTTCTGCTACAAGCAGATCCAAGGGTCTAATCTTGGAAAGCAGCATTCACATGCATATACCCACACAAAGACGACACACTGATTTGACATGATTAAAATGAAAAGAAACTGTTAAAGAAAGGAATTTTTACTCATGGATTTTTTCTCAGGTAATCATTCACCCCTGTAGCCCAGGTGTTGAACCTTGAGAAAGCAACCGTCTAAGGTTTGAAGTCAGAGAAATCAATCTTTGTCAGCTGGTGGTGATTGACACTTGGGAAGATTCCGGAAAACCTGCCCAGCTGGAGGCAATATGTCGCTGGGGGGTGAGCATGAGAGTTCCCATTTGCACAGCACGTCCAGTTTCCACTCTCATCACTGTTGCGGGTTGAGGATGTGAACTCCGAGCTTCCTCCTTTTATTGCCACGTCTGACTCTTTCATGGTGATGCCACAGCCCTCTGGAACCATCAGCCAAATTAAACACCTTCCTAAGTTTCCCCACACAGGAACGGCACTAATGCACATGCATAAAGTTTACACCTGGATGGGTTACGTCATGTAATTGGCGACAATTATGAAATCTAAAACGATTGCCTTTCATTTAAATTCACAGGGGTTTTGTCCACATGAGTTTGCAGGTACAAACAAAGCAAAGAGGGATGCCATTGTGTTTGAACAGACGGGTGACATTTGTCTGTTTTGTTTTTTTCCAGAAGAAATTACCTTGTATAACTCAATGTGTGTTGGCTAAATATCTTACCAAGTCATTTATAGCCATGGTATACCTTCAGTAGGAGTCCTTTCAGGTCCTCAAAGACTACTCTGATACGCAAAGATTTTAACAGACTGATTATACACTAAAGGTTTTACTCTTCTATAAAGATAGCATGAAGTGTCAAAATTTGCCACACTGACTACATTTGTAAGCTTTCTCTGCGGTATGGCTTCTTCTCATGATTTTTGATGACTACTGCTCCGTGCACAGGCTTTACCCTACTGCTCACATTTATTCTCTATGTTTTCTTTTATGTATTTGGAGATAACTGTGAGATGTAAAGGCTTTACCACATTGATGGCATTCATAGGGTTTCTCTCCAGTGTGTGTTCTTTTATGCTTTTGCAGTTTACTGTTACATGCAAAGGCTTTGCCACATTGCTTACATTCATGCGGTTTTTCTCCAGCATGCATTTTTTTATGCAATGTAACACTACTGTGACATGCAAAGGCTTTCCCACATTGCTTACATTCATAGGGTTTCTCTCCAGTATGTGTTCTTTTATGAAAGTGGAGAGCTCTCTTCCATGCAAAGGCCTTTCCGCACTGCTTACATTCATAGGGTTTCTCTCCAGTATGGGTTATTTTATGTTTTTGGAGATAACCTCGACATGCAAAGGCTTTTCCACATTGCTTACATTCATAGGGTTTTTCTCCGGTGTGTGTGCTTTTATGTATTTGGAAATAACCTTTAGATGCAAAGGCTTTTCCACACTGCTTACATTCATAGGGTTTCTCTCCAGTATGTGTTCTTTCATGCATTTGAAGACGGCTGGGACGTACAAAGGCTCTCCCACATTGCTTACATTCATAGGGTTGCTCTCCAGTGTGCAGCTTTCTATGCAAGGTGAGAGTATCGTGACATGCAAAGGCTTTACCACATTGATCACATTCGTAAGGTTTCTCTCCAGTGTGTGTTCTTTCATGCCTTTGGAGATGACTGAGACGTACAAAGCCTTTACCACAATGATCACATTCATAAGGTTTCTCTCCAGTATGAGTTTTTGTATGTGTTTGGAGACCACTGCGATGTGTAGCGGCTTTATTACTACATTCATTGCTTTCATAGGGTTTCTCTCCAGTATCAATTTCTTCATGTGTTTGAAGACGACTGTGCTGTGCAAAGGATTTCCCACACTGATTATATTCATAAAGTTTCTCTCTAGTGTGTGCTCTTTTATGTCTTCGGAGACTACATTGTTGTGAAAAGGCTTTATCGCATTGATGACATTTGTAAGGTTTCTCTACAGTTTGCATACTTTCATGCCTCTGAAGCTGACTGGGATGTGCAAATGCTTTAATCCATTGGGTATACTCAGAGGGCTTCTCTTGAGAATGACTTCTTTCATGCCTGTGAAGACAGATGGCATATATTAAAGCTTTACCACAATCATTCCACTGAAAAATCTTTTTATCAGTACACATTAATTTCACAACTTGGTCTAAGAGTAAAGAGGAATCAGGCCTTTTATCCCTTTGTTTACATTCATGGTGTACCCCTAAATTATAGCTTATTTTTTCATCTTTGAAAATACCTATGAGCAGCTGGGCGGTGGTGGCACACACCTTTGATACCAGTACTCGGGAGGCAGAGGCAGGTGGATCACTGTGAGTTTGAGGCCAGCCTGGTCTACAAAGCAAGTCCAGGACAGCAAAAGCTATAGAGAGAAATCCTGTCTTGAAAAACCAAACCAAACCAAACCAAACCAACACACACACACACACACACACACACACACACACACACACACAAACACACACACACACACACACACAAAGCCCCACAATTGAAAAACAAAACAAAACAAAAAAAAACCACAAACCAAAACCAAAACCAAAAACCCCACAAAACCAAAAACCTGTGAGCACTTATTACAGGGCTCACACTTATAGCATGCTTTTCCTACATGAGGTTTTTGACATTTTTGAGGACAACTGGAAGAACTCAGACCTTTGCTACACTGATAACATTCATAAATGTCGTTGTAGTGTGAGCCACATCACATTTGCAAAGTGAACCAGGACCAAAAGAAGAATTTCCACCTTCCTAGTACTCATAGGAACTGTCTGACGTGTGAGTTGTAGATGTAGTCCCAGTGAAGTTGGAAAACCTATTTATTGTAAACTTGTATCACACCCAACGAGTTAACTCTAACTGGGGACTACTACATAACTTCCACGTGTTCTGCCAGAGAGAGGAGTACTTTGCTTCTTTCAATATCCCTTCTGCACACGTGGCTTGTATCCATTGTGACACACAGCACGCACATGAAAGGAGGAATAATGAGTGAACGTTTTCCCCATTTTGTTCACACAATTTGATTTTTGTTCCTGATAAACCTGTGGTGTAGGGATTAAGGATTCTCCACAACAACTATGGAGCCGGTGTTGGCTATTTTGTGGGTTCTTTCTTCCATCCTTCTCCACCCTTACAACTTCCTAACACTGGAGGGGAGAGAAAAAGGGGTAAAAAAGAAAGGGGATGACGTCACTGTTGGGCCATTTTTCTGCTGATTAGGGGCATCCAGTTCCTTCAGGCACATCTGACCACAATCAGGATTCTCATTTCTACTTTCTGCTGTTTCTTCTTTATGCACAATTACTTAACAAACCACAACCAACAGCAAAAAACCATCAACCGGGACCCACCCTGAGTCTTGGGCCCTCAGCATTTAAACTCCCCAGAATCCCAAACATCACACCACTGCAGAAACTATTATCTCCCGCTGTCAAAATCACATCCCTTGTTGAGCATAAGGCAAATCACAGCAGACGCTGTGGACAATCTGAACCCGTCCATACCCCACACCTGAGATTAAAATAAAAACATATTAGTATATTTCTGTGCTTCTTAAGGAAACCAGAACTCTAACGTTGCCACTAGAACACCTTCCTGCCTCTCAGAAACTGCCCCTCTCAGGAAGATTAGCAACATTCCTACAACTACATGAGTAACGTGAGCTTTAATGTGGACTATTTGCATATTAGATGATTTGGGAGATGGATTTATCACTTATTCAATATTCATACCTTTTGCAGTAGCTGAGTAGTACATGATTAAACAGATTGGTACTTGAACAGCATACCTCTAATGAGGCTATGATTCAAATGGTGATAACTATTACGGCATTGTTTCCATGCCTTCTTTCTTCAATGAATGCCTTGCAAACACAAATCAGATTCCTGACATTGAGGTACATGGATTTGTGAGAATTTAATGATCATTAATACACTTAAACCGGTGCTTTTTTTTACACTTCAAATTTTCCAGGACACACTACAATTTCTTCAGAGGCATATTTGTGTCAGCTTACACATGACAATTACCTTCCTTGTCTTCTAGAACTTTGGGATTTTTCTCCAATATTCTGGTCTTCCCAATTATAGCCTGAAATATAATACCAGAAAATGTATGATATACTTTAGAAACTGTGGAAAATTTAAATCACTATATTCAGTGAACTTTAGAACCATGCCTGATTTATCCCTCTCATCCTTAATTAAAATTCTGTAAGAGCATCAATAACAAAGAAATAGTTATCTTCTTATTTTAAAGGGGGAAAGAAAATGTATAGTCTTACCTACAGCAGTGAGGTTCCTGCAGGTCTCCAGCATCACATCTCTGTAGAGACTCTTCTGGGAAGGATCCAGCAAAGCCCACTCTTCCCGAGTGAAGCTCACATGCACATCATCGTAGGTCACTGCATCCTAAAATATCCCATACATGTGTACAACAGAAAGCATGATGCTGACAACATTGGATATGTACGTTTCATTAACAATATATTCATTATGCTGGAGCTTCCCTTACTTATTTCCTGACACATAACTGCTACTGTAATCACGAAGCCATTTTACAAGGAAATTACTGGACTCTCTGAAAAGAATATAGCCTTGCAAGTGAAACACCAACTAACAGACATAAAAAGAAAGAGACAAACAAGCAGATTAACACTTCTGAGTACACATCAGAGAAATTGTATGAACAATTACTAAGTACAAAACAAAAACAAAACAGAAAAACCAAAGAGCAATGAGCAAGCTGGGTGTGTTGGCTCAGGCTTTTAATCCCTAAACTCAGAAGACAGAGATAGATAGATGTATCTCCTTGAGTTGGATGTCAGCCTGGTCCATGCAATGAGCTCTAGGACAGCCATTGTTACATATTAATATCCTACCTTCCTTTCAAAATTCAACCCCCAAAATCACAAAAGATAGAAGTTCCTAAAAAGAATTATACATTCACTCAAGTTTGCTACTCATCTTTCAGAAATCTGAGGTGCCCAGTTTAAACTGTAACATTAATAAGATCTTAGTAAAAGAGATTGTATGAACAATTACTAAGTACAAAAGAAAAACAAACAAACAAACAAACAAAACCCAAAAAAGCAACGAGCAAGCTGGGTGTGTTGGGTCATACCTTTAATCCCTAAACTAAGAAGACAGTGCCCCAGTTTAAACTGTAACATTAATAAGATCTTAGTAAAAGGGATTGCATGTTTAAACAGTTACAAGTGACCAGATAAAAATATTAGCCATGGGCTGGAGAGATGGCTCAGTGGTTAAGAGCGCCACCTCATCTTCCAGAGGTCCAGAGTTCAATTCCCAGCAACCACATGGTGGCTCATAGCGATCTATAATGAGGTCTGTGGCCCTCTTCTGGTGTGCACGCATACATGTATATGGAATAAATGTGGCCCTCTTCTGGTGCGCACGCGTACATGTATATGGAATAAATGTGGCCCTCTTCTGGTGCGCACGCGTACATGTATATGGAATAAATGTGGCCCTCTTCTGGTGCGCACGCGTACATGTATATGGAATAAATGTGGCCCTCTTCTGGTGCGCACGCGTACATGTATATGGAATAAATGTGGCCCTCTTCTGGTGCGCACGCGTACATGTATATGGAATAAATGTGGCCCTCTTCTGGTGCGCACGCGTACATGTATATGGAATAAATAAGTAGAGTAACTAATTAATTAAAAAATTTTAGCCATGCCAATGTTGATCATAAATAAACAGCAGAGGGCAGAAGAAGCGCTCAACAGTGAAGGGCTCCTCTTGATTTTCCTCAAAATGAGTGTGCTTATTGCCAGTACATACATGATGGATCACAGTAGCCATTACTCAATGTTCAGAGTTCTGAGGCCATCTTCTGACTACTGTGAGGACCAGGCATGCAGGCAATATGCTCATATACATTCCAACATAAATTCAAAACAAAGCCAACAGGTAGAAAGAATGTCACGCACCTGGCAATCTAATGACTCAGAAGACTCAGGCCGTATTAATGTATATGCTTTCCTGGCAAATAAAGCAATACTCTGCCAAATTTGAAAATTCACGATCTGGTTGAAGCTCATCACAACAGCTTATGCTTGACATGTACAAAAGCCTAACATTCCAGACCCATCAGCCAATAATATAAAAAAAAATGGAGCATGTTGAATCACATTTAGTTCCAGCACTGGACAGCCAGAGCCAGGTGAATCTCTAGCTTTGAGGCCTGCATTGTCTCCATACCTACTGTGAGGACAGTCAGGGACACACAGAGAAACTTTGTCTTCCAAAACAAAAACAACAAAATTAAAAATATAAAAAACATTAGGCTATCAATATAGCTTAGCATTGAACAGCAATCGCTTCCACTCTATCTTCTATGATGTGTGGATGGAGTATGTACTGATGCAGGCATGACAGCATGGGAAGGAAGCTGACTGACCAGTTTCAACCACGACACAGTAGACACAAAGCACAGGAAATGGGTTCAGTCTATAAACCCTCAAATCCCATCCCCAGTAAGGAATTTCATCTAAAAATGCTTCTCCTGAAAAAGCTTTCACAAGCTCCCGGAAAGAAAGCCACCAGGAGAGACAGGTGTTCCAAGACATCATCCTATCTGGGAACCTTTTTATTTAACCAACTACATTCTGAGCCTGGTCACTATAGGCTCATGGTCATCCCATGATGAAAATGCAGTTGGTCTTAACTTCAGTGATCCTCAAAGTCTGCAAGAGCCCTACAGTATTCAAATGTCCAGAGGGTTTTCCTGTTGTTGTTGTTGGTTTTTTTTTTTTATTTTGATTAGTTTGTTTGTTTGTTTTTTACATTTCAGGCGGGACTTGTAAAATCGAAAGTCAAGTTCTATCTTTGCAGCATACAATGGCACAGAATAGCCCTTTCCATTCCAATTGAGAAGAATGAGTACATAGTCAGGGAAGTCTGGGCCAAAGCCAGAGAGACCCTTATTTATCACCCTGAACAAATCTACTGATGTATTTTCATCACCTCTTTAGATACCAAAGGAGCCTTCACCAAAATCCAACAGCACTTCATGGTAAAAGTCTTGGTGTGATTAGGGATTCAAGAAACATCCCTAAACAAAATAATAGAAATTTACAGCAATTGTATAGCCAACACCAAATTAAATGCAGAGAAACTCAAAGCAGTTCTATTAAAATCAGGAAGGAGACAAGGCTGTCTACTCTCTCCATTTCTACACAACATAGTACTTGAAGTCCTAGCTGGAGCAAGAAGAGAACTACAGGAGATCAAGGGAATATAATCCAGAAAGAAAGAAGTCAATGTATCCTAATTGGC
The DNA here is from genome assembly GCF_903995435.1 of Acomys russatus. NCBI lineage: Eukaryota > Metazoa > Chordata > Mammalia > Rodentia > Muridae > Acomys > Acomys russatus. The sequence goes on from NC_067155.1 coordinate 29,245,930, forward strand.
AGATATGAATATATATAATGCGAACCCCAAATTTCCACTACCAAACTCCTACAGCTGAGGAAAGAGGCGGAATACAAGACAAACTCGAACAAAATCAGTAGCCCTCCTCTAGGAAAATAACAAATGGACTGAGAAAGAAATCAGGGCAACAGCACTGTTCAGAATAGCCTCAAATTATATAAAATATGTTGAAGTAACTCTAAAAAACAAGTGGAAGATTTTCATGATAATAATTTCAAGGCACTAAAGAGTGAAGCTGAAGAAGATAGCAGAAGATGGAAAGATCTCTCACGCTCATGGATCAATAGGATTAGCAGTGAAATTGGCCATCCTACCAAATGCAATCTACAGATATGACACAATCCCCATCACAATTGCAAAAGAAAAGTTTACAGACCTTGTAAGGACAAGTTCCTGCTTTGTGTAGAAAACAAACAAACAAAACACAGAAGAGCTAAAAACAGAACAAAGAGAACTGCCCGGTATTGGTATAAAAACAGACATTGATCAATGGAATTGAATTGAAAACACAGACACACCTCCAACCACTTATGGACATGTGATTTTTGATAAGGGATCCAGAAGTACATAATAGAAAATCACAGCACCTTCCTGCAGTCCAGCCTCAGAGATGATGCCAGCTGGACCTGCACTGTCCCTCCTAGGCGCAGATGCTCTCAGACCCTGGACAACAAATACAACAGCCTGCTCTTCCCAGACTTGGCCAACATTTCAGACTTTTGACCCCCTCTTGCCTCCTCAGTATCAGCAGGAAGCAGCTAAAGAAGATTGATTTCTTCACCCCTTATGTATTTATTGTCAACCAAAGGCTGCATTGGTGTGCTTCAGACTTGGGATAAACAGCTCCAGGTTCTCCCAGCACCCCTTGCTCCTTATCTGCTGTAGGGCATGGCTGGCGCCCCCCACCCTCTACCTTGAACTTTCTGGGCCAAGGGCTTTTCCTTTTGCTTCACCACATAATCTTGACATTTTGTTGCTTTTGATTTTTTTTTCTCTTTACCTCTCTTCCTCCCTTGCACGGCAGCCAAGACCTGCTTCCAATGAGCCTACATTTATATACTTTAAATAATCTTGCATGAAAAGCAGTCCAACATTCTCATTTATTTTTTAGATATAGGAAAAGGGAGGAATGTTGGCATATTAGTAGCCTGTCTCTAGGCTGCCTAGCAACCTCGGACATAATCACAGGCCGCCCCCATCACCAGGTATGTGGCCTGGCCCAGGATATGAAAGGGCAAACCCACCTTCTCTCTTGCTCTTATCTCTCTTGAACTTTCTCTATGGAGCACGCCCTTTACCTTTCCTTTGCTCTTTCTCTCACTGTCTGTCTCTCTACCCTCATGCCTCATCCATCCCCTAACTCCCCTCCCCTTCTCCCCAAATAAATATCTCCATACTCATTTTAAGAAAAGACAGCACCTTGAACAAATGGTGCTTGTTAAACTGTATCTCTGAACAGAGAAGCATGCAAAGACGTTCATATTCATCAGCCTACACAAAACTCAAGCCCAAGTGGATAAAGACTTCAAAATAAAACCAGACACACTGAAGGTGACAGAACAGAAAGTGAGCAACAGTCCTGAAAGCATTAGAACAGGAGACAACCTTCTGAACAAAACACCAATAATGCAGACATTAAGACCAACAATTAATTAATTAATGGGTCATCATTAAACTGAAAAGATTCTGTAAGGCAAAAGAAAACTGTCAATCAGACAAAGACACAGCCTAAGGAATGGGAAAAGACTTTTACAAACTCCATAACTGATAGAGGCCTAATGTATAAGATATATTTAACAAGTCTAGAAACATGATGTTAAAAATATAAAAAATCCAGGTCCTGAGGAGATGGCTCAGCAGTTGAGAGCACTGGCTTCTCTTCCAGAGGACCTGAGTTCAATTGCCTCCAACCACATGGTTGCTCACAACCATCAATAATGAGATCTGTCACAATACTGCGTAGATAATAACTAAATAGATCTTTTTTTTATTAATTTATTCTTGTTATATCTCAATGTTTATCCCATCCCTTGTATCCTCCCATTCCTCCCTCCCCCCCATTTTCCCATTATTCCCCTCCCCTATGACTGTTCCTGAGGGGGATTACCTCCCCCTGTATATTCTCATAGGGTATCAAGTCTCTTCTTGGCAACCTGCTGTCCTTCCTCTGAGTGCCACCAGGTCTCCCCCTCCAGGGGACATGGTCAAATGTGAGGCACCAGAGTACGTGAGAAAGTCATATCACACTCTCCACTCAACTGTGGAGAATACTCTGACCATTGGCTAGATCTGGGAAGGGGTTTAAAATTTACCCCCTGTATTGTCCTTGGCTGGTGCCTTAGTTTGAGCAGGACCCCTGGGCCCAAATCTGCCTATCATATTGTTCTGCTTGTAGATTTCTAGGACCCTCTGTATCCTTTTATTTTGAAACTGTGGTACATATACACTATGGAATACTACTCAGCTATTAAAAACAAGGAATTCCCGAAATTTGTGGATAAATGGATTGAGCTAGAAATGATCATAATGAGTGAGTTAACCCAGAAGCAGAAAGAATCAAATGGTATATACTCACTTATATCTGCATACTAGCTCAAGGGGCATGTCCCACGAAAGCCTTCACTTACCAGGAAACTGGGACAGAGGGGAAGGCATCCTATTGGGACTCTAAATAGATCTTTTTTAAAGTTCAATTAAAAATGCGGACCAGACCCAAACAAATTTCTCAGCAAAGGAACTTCAAGTGGCTGATAGACAATTTAAGAGAAAATGTTCCACATCTTTAAGCACCAGGAAAATGCAAATCAAAACTACTTTGAGATTCCATCTTACAAATGTCAGAATAGCACATCCTTGAGTAACTGCAGAAACAAGGAAATTAAGAAGGGAGCATTGCTAGAGATGAGTGTTGGATAACAATGGAGGGAACGCCGGGCGCGGTGGTGGCACACGCCTTTAATCCCAGCACTCGGGAGGCAGAGGCAGGTGGATCTCTGTGAGTTCGAGACCAGTCTGGACTACAAAGCTAGTCCAGGACAGCCAAGGCTACAGAGAAACTGTCTCGAAAAACAAAAACAAGTGGGGATGGAGGGATTCTGGGAGAACCTGGCAGGCAGGTCTGATTTCATTTGTTAACTAGGAACCTCAGCCATTTGTCCCGGGGTTTACAACTTAACAGTAGGAAGGAATGTGAAGGTTATCATCTCTTTAGTTTTTTTTTTTTTTAATTGAAACAGGCTTTAAAGTCCAATATTCTCCAGGGATTACACATAGGTACTGGAACACATCAAATATTACTCCCTCCTTTTCTCTCCGGCTGTGCAGAATCACACAGGAAAAATAATAATCCTGTTAGGCACAGCCACACCAATTTCTCAAGATCTTCTGTGTTGGCTGAATTAACATAGCCACAGTAATTTGGTTTCCAGAAACAAGTTCACTTCCTTATGCAGATTCTTGATTGCGCTGGTCTCTGAACCCCCAAAAATGGCCAGTTTAGACTTTTACTGCTCATCTCAAATTGATTACCTGACTACTCATGGCTCCTGGCAACTACTATCAAAGCAGGAGAGCTCTCACTTTCCTTCCTCCCCCGTGTGTGTGTGTGTGTGTGTGTGTGTGTGTGTTGACTACACCAGCTTTAAAGTTAGTCAGTGAACTCAATTCTTACACATGTCCCTCTTTATTTTTAACTTATCCCCAAAAGCCATGGACATCAGAGGACACTCATTCCCTGGTCTTCCCCTCCTCACATACCAGTCAGGGCTCAGCCTGGAAGCAGCTGCAGGACTCGCTTCCAGCCACTGGGTAGCAGAGGCAGCATCAGCTGTTCAGAGCAATTCTCAATTACATAGGATAAGGCAAGCCTGAGCTGCAGAAGAGATTGCTCTAAACAGAAACAAATAACCAGAGCACTTGAGAAAAAGAAACGAAACTCTTACTAAGCTGGAAACATCGAGGAATAACAAGAGATTAGAGCAGTGCTGCATTAAAGAGAAGAAAATTTATAAAGCAACACCAACAGGTGACTTTTGAAAAAGATAACTATAATCTATACTTAATTATATAATTGAAAAAACTACAAGCTATACTAACTTTGAAAAGGATCAGGCCATTCTCTGGTGGAGGAAATATCATTAATAAGATAGTTTTTTTTTTTTTTTTTTTTGAGTCAGGGTCTCTCTGTGTGGCCTTGGCTGTCCTAGACTCATTCTGTAGACCAGGCTGGCCTCCAACTCACAGTGATCCGCCTGCCTCTGTCTCCCGAGTGCTGGGATTAAAGGCGTGCGCCACCACGCCCAGCATAAGAAACTTTTTGACCTTGCACCTGTGTGCAATGTTAACTGCTGAGACCAGTGACCTGACAAACAGAGCTCAGCTGACTGAACCATGTCATGAGCATTGCGCATGTCCCCATAGGACACGCCCCTAACTGGAAATTCAGCATCCATTGGCCAAAGCTAACCTGCCCAAACTGTGCACCCACCAGGCTGGTCTGTTTCCATTCACATGTACGAATGACCACAAGCTGGAAAATTACAAATCACTCACTCTGCCTCAGTGGGGTCCTTCTTCATAATGGGGACCCCTATAGGAACCAGGCCAGACTGGGCTGCCTGCCTGTCTTGCTGTTTCATGTCCTGTTTCTAGCAGCTTCCACGTCTGTGTTTATCTTGGTCAGCTAGTCGTGTTTACTGCTCTGAGAACGCGCCCCTCCCTTCCTGGAGACTTTTTCTCCTGTGTGCGATTACCTCTTGAGGGATTTCACCTGGGAGGAGGAATCCTGTTTTGCTGCCCATAAGAAGGCTCTTTGGAACTCTGGGAGAATAATAAACCGCTGCCGTGGCTGCTGCTCTCTTAGCACGAAGGACCCACTGTGTTATTGTGTGTGTGTGCGTGTGTGTGCATGAGTTAAAATCCGCAGTCCCTCGCCCTCGACTCGGTACCACGGTGGTGCGGGCGCCACAGACCCTGGCAGCTGACCCCCTTAAACTGTAGTCTGTGATCCAGCTATGGCCTGCCCTGTTTCACCCTGCAGTGAACACAGTAAACTGCTCCTCCTGGTCTGCTCTGAAGGCGAAAGCCATGCTCCACATGCAAAGCCGTTTCCTGTTACTGCAATGGAGAGTTCATTGTGGGACTCAAATGAGTAATTTGAAAACTGTTGGAGTGCAACCTTTTCACTAAGAATTTAGTTAGTAGCTGGGTATGGTGGTGCACGCCTTTAATCCCAGCACTCAGGAGGCAGAGGCAGGCAGATCTCTATGAGTTCAAGGCCAGCCTGGTCTGCAAAGCCAGTCTAGGACAGCCAAAGCTACACAGAGAAATCCTGTTTGGAAAAACGAAAAAACAAAGCAAAACAAAACAACAACAACAAAAAAAAACCCCACAAAATAAAACCCCGCAAAAACCAACCCCCCCAAAAAATTTTGTTAGTTTAATCAAAAAGAAAGCAAGGTCACTGCCCTGGAGAGCAACAGACTGGGCCCCTTAGTCAATATAGCTTGTCTCAGACACATTTTTCTAAAATGCTGGAGGTGTAGCTATTCTAGAAGTAATATGCCTTTTAAGGGAGAAATCACTCCATACACATTTAAAAGTACATATAAGAAAAATCTCTGTAAAAATAGCGTGCACCCAGCTCTGGTTAATGTAAAAGAGCAGCCGGCCTAGAACAACAGATCGTGTATTCTACACGTGCTGTCATCTTTCAGCCGCTTTCAGGTTCAGGCCCCGGGTTACAAGTTGAACAGCTTAAGTAGGGACTGCAGAGACGCAAGTCCAGCCACTTAGGCAGATGGGAGACTTTACACAGCAAAGACACGCTCAGCAGTTATTTCCTACGTACGCTGGTGCCTAAAACAGCAGGTCACTCCTTAGTGACAGAGTGCTAAGGGGAAGGTCTCAGAAGCCACAAAAGATAGAAAAAGTAGAAGGTAGAAAGTGTAAAAGCCGGGGTGGGGAGATCTTGCGAAATGTATGTCTTATGCTAAGTAAACTTCTAAAAAAGAATAGTATCTTCTATTTATTTCCAGGGGGAAAATGGAAGGAAATGGAAGATAGACATTCTCCACAGTTGAGTGGAGAGTGGGGTATGACTTTCACATGAACTCTGGTGCCCCATATTTGACCATGTCCCCTGAAGGGGGAGACCTGGTGGCACTCAGAGGAAGGACAGCAGGCTACCAAGAAGAGACTTGATACCCTAGGGAGGAAATCCCCCTCAGGAACAGTCGTAGGGGAGGGGAATAAGGGGAAAATGGGAGGGAGGGTAGAATGGGAGGATACAAGGGATGGGATAACCATTGAGATGTAACAAGAATAAATTAATAAAAAATAAATAAATTAAAAAAAAAGAAGTCAATCACACAATGATATAAGCTCAGAAGGAGTCTAATAAAACCATGCCGCAAAAAGGGGCACACAGGGTATCTCAAGAACATTACTGACCTTGCCCAGTGGCCTTGGCACTGATAACTACAGGTCCATGTGGTAGGAAGAGCGGGGCCTCTCAGAATCTGAAGTAAGCCCCTCTCAAAGGCCCTGGCTTCAGACCACTACCAACTCTCCCAAGCATATTTCTGGCTTTAGAGTATGACCTCTGCTTTTCTTCTTCTTCTCTCTATACCCCATGGCCGTAGGGAAAGCCCCCAAAAACCTAGGCCCCAGGCTCTTACTGGCTCTGCCAAGCATGTTCCTGGGATTGAGAAGGTGCTCTGTCATCCTCCATGACTGAGGACAGCCTTGCTCGAGCAGGCCAGCCCTCAACACAACTGTGCTGTTCCTTTTCACATGGTGTCACCCCAAGTCTTGCCACATGGGTGGAAGAACTATGCTTTTCTCAAGAAGAAAACTGAGCCATTACCGCAAACCAGGCTTTAGTGTCGGTTGTGGCCCTGTAACGCCCCATTGGGCAGCTTGTTAAATGGCTGCTTTTTGATATTGGGACGGGGCCTAGTGGCTGATTGTAAATCAGAACTGTCTCCTTTGTTTTGACGTGGAGCCATATTTCTGGAAAACTCTTGTTAACAAACACGTGTATTCTAGCTTCCTAGTCTCTAACAGACCTAGTTAGCACACTACTTATCTGTGGGGTGTCTTAGAGGCCGGCCTACCTCAGCTAAATTCTACTTGGCGGTGACTTACTATTTCCTAAGCATTGGTAAACCCTGTACATCATCAGTTCTCCTGTTTTACATCACAGCTTAAAATTAAAGCGCTACCCAACACGAGATGAATTCCGAATGGATCTTCCGAACTAAATGTTAAACGCCAATGGCAGAAGACCCTAGAGAAGCCAGGGCTCTCTGAGTTTGGCATCCTCCCAAGGATGCCTCTACACACAAGCTTCTGTTCCAAATGTTCTGTGCAGACGCAGCCACCACAGTAAAGTTATTCCGATGCCAATGCCACCGCCAGGTCCACACAGTTACTACTTTGATTTAGCACCACGGACTTCACAGGAGGCCACAGGTTCCCACCCATCCCCGGGAAGGTCCCCAGCTCTGGCTGCTCACCCAGCTGCTCCTCATCGTTGTGGGCTGCGGCCACGTGCTCGCCATGTTGAGACTTACGAGCTTGCCTGAGCTCCCCTAAACAGCACCCACCAGCGGCGCTCACAGCACATCAAGCCAAAGGATCCAAGTCCGCTCAGCCGTGGGGCAGAAATGCAGCATGACTTCCGGAAGAACCCTCCTCCTCTTCCGACTGAAGGGTCCACCTGGAGGCACTGATTGGCCAGCGAGTCTTGAGTGACATGAGCACCTGCATTAGGGTTAGGGCTAGGGTTAGCGTTAGAGTGCTGAAGGGATTGAGCATAGTGTTTCCGGGTACGGGCTTCCATTCGAAGACCAGAACTTTTCCAGTTCTGCAGAGATTTGCATGTCAGTAGCACTTGTGCCTGTCCTCCAATGGACTACCCTTCTTCTGTCTTCCGGCACTCAGTAGGTGCTTCCTCTTCCTCCTCCTGGAATCAAGGTGACAGATCGCACAATCCAGTATTTTCAGTGTTTAATTTACAGCAGAATGAACAATCTGAACCACAGGTGGAAGGGTTCCAAGGATATAAACAATTAAAGAGAAAGTTTAGGAAACAAAATAAGATTTCTTTTTTCTTCTGTGACTTCATGCTGCGGTCCGGCAAACCGCAGCTGCTTTTCACCTGGTATATATAAGACTTGAGGCAATCCTGAGAAAAAGCAGAAAACAGATGACAAACTGTATGGAGCACTTTTGTTAGCCAGTACGTCTTCCTCACTGGGGTGATTCCAGTCTGATAGAGGCAATTCCAGATGCCTCCAGCCTGAGTCAATCTGGCAAAAACAAGCTTCTACCACCGCTACAACAGCAAACAACCGCCACAAGTCTAAGTGCTTAGAACAGCTAGGTGTGGCGACACACCCTTGAAATTCTACCACTTGAAAAATCTGAGGTGGGGGGATTATGATTTCAGGCAAGGCTGCAGTAGTTAAAAGGCCTGTTAGAGTGGAGGTTTTAGGACAAAAGAAATACGGCCGGGGACAAGAGGCCCCTGCCCCTTCTTTTCTGACCATGAGCCTGACTTTCGAAAGCCTGTGCAGTGCCAGGTGTGGTGGCATATGCCTTTAATCCCAGCTCTTGGGAGACAGAAGGAGGATGATCACTGCGAGTTCAAGGTACATACAGGGTGTAAGATGAGTATACTCCACACCACCATTCTATTTTAGTGTTCAGGAATTGATAGACTAACATTGTCATGAGGTCCATTTGGTTTATTAGAGGGATTTCCCCATGTTAAAAAAACATTTATTCTGTATACAGTGTTCTGCCTGCACATGCCTTTAATCCCAGCACTGGGGGAGGCACAGGGGTTACTTCTATAGCTAAAAGGCCTAGAGTCTAATGTGGTCTTTGATGAGTACATTTTAACTGAACTGTATTAGATCACTTCCCTATTCTGTCCATCCCAAATTATTCCCAGCCAATATCTTTCTTATGTATTTGTGAATATATATGCTCAACCATATGAACAAGACTTGCTGGGTCCATTTCTATTCGCTGTGTCAGCAGGCCATAAAGTACATGTGACATTTCCTCTAAGGATAGGTAACAGTTCAGAGAAGAAAGAGTCTGGGATCATCATTGTGGGGGATTCGTGTGAGGTCTGCCTCTATAGCAAGAGGTAGGTGAGGCCTGCCTTCATAGATAGCAAAGGGGTCACCAGAGCAATAACAAGATCCACTCCAAGCCTTTTGGGTTGAATGCAGGTATTTTGCCTCTTTCACTGAGGTAGTGGTTGTGTGTTTAACATCTCTTGTTTCCTTAGTGATCTGTGGATGAGTTGTGCTCCCCAAATCCAATGGCTTAGTAAAGAGTGGAACTCTCCTGCAAGGGACAGAATTAGCCTCAGGGACAGATGAGTCTGCTACTTGGCTCTCTGATGCAGTGCAGTCAGTGCTGAAATGGTATACACACAGCAAATAGAAATGGATTCCTCCAGTTTTATTCATGCATTTGAGCATATGTATTCACACATAAATAATAAGGAAGAAATTGGCTGGGAAGAATCTGGGACGGAGGAAGGACAAGGAGGGGGAAGTGATGTAATATGTTTTAATTAAAATGTACAAAATAAAACGTAAAACTCAAATAGAAAGAACAGGAGCTAGAGAGATGGCTTCGCAGTTACGAGCACTGGATGTTGTTACAGAGGACACAGGTTCCGTGCCCAGAAATCATATGCTAGTTCACGAGCTGCTGTCCCAAAGGTTCGAATGACCTCTTCTGGCCTCTGCAGGTACTGTACACGGACACACGCAGGCAAAATACCCACGATCATAAAATAAAAATAAAGGTTAAAAATAAAAATGTAATTATTTGCAGTAACGTCACAGCCATGAGACAGACAGCAGTCAGGGCTAGTTAAAACTCCTTTCTGGTCCTTCATGGAAGCCCCTGTGGCCTTCCTCTGAACCTGCTTGCTCAGACACAAAAATAGTCATCTTCTGAGGTTATGACAGCTCAGCAGAGCTGTTCATAGAAGAACAGTAACAACAGTGTTGTCACTTGAATTTTCCCTGATGGTTTCTGCATTTGTGTTCTCTGTCCTTTGTGTGTGTGAACTGTGGCATCGATGCATCTTTTAAATTTATCTTTTAGATAATAATGAGTGATCTAATTCATGGTCTATACCGCCATTGAGCTTCAAAGTTACCCATTCGAGTAATGTAATCAACTGTTCATTGCAGTAAAGAGAAAGGGATTGGCATGAGGAACATGGTTCCTGCCTTTAGGCCAGAAGAGAAGGGACAGCTTATCCTATACATGGCAGCGGAAAGCAGGTTAGGTTAGGCAATCAGCTGCTAGAGTCACCATTATGAGAAAAACAACAGCCGGGCCTAGTGGCACACGCCTTTAATCCCAGCACTCTCCAGGCAGAGGCAAGCGGATCACTGTGAGTTCAAGGCCAGCTTGGTCTACAAAGCAAGTCCAGGATGCAGGATGGCCAAGGCTAACACAGAGAGACCATGTCTCGAAAAAACCGAGAGAGAGAGAGAGAGAGAGAGAGAGAGAGAGAGAGAGAGAGAGAAGAGAAACAACACCTGATTATAGCAAGGGCAACTTTGTAATTTGCAGCATGTATTAGTTCATGTTATGCAAATGAAGACATGGTTTCTCTGTGTAGCTTTGGCTGTCCTAGACTGGCTTTGCATACCAGGCTGGCCGCGAACTCAGAGATCCACCTGCCTCTGCCTCCTGAGTGCTGGGATTAAAGGCGTGCACCACCACGCCCAGCTACTAACTAAATTCTTAGTGAAAAGGCTGCATTCCAACAGTTTTTAAATTACTCATTTGAGTCCCACAATGAACTCTCCATTGCAGTAACAGGAAACGGCTTTGCATGTGGAGCATGGCTTCCGCCTTCAGAGCAGACCAGGAGGAGCAGTTTACTGTGTTCACTGCAGGGTGAAACAGGGCAGGCCATAGCTGGATCACAGACTACAGTTTAAGGGGGTCAGCTGCCGGGGTCCCCATTATGAAGAAAGACGCGACTGAGGCAGGGAGAGTGATTTGTAATTTCCCAGCTTGTAGTCATTCATGCATGTGAATGGAAACAGACCAGACTGGTGGGTGCACAGTTTGGGCAGGTTAGCTGGAGCCAATGAATGCTGAATTTCCAGTTAGGGGCGTGTCCTATGGGGACATGCGCAATGCTCATGACATGGTTCAGTCAGCTGAGCTCTGTGTGTCAGGTCACTGGTCTCAGCAGTTAACATTGCACACAGGTGCAAGGTCAAAAAGTATCTTATGCTGGGCATGGTGGTGCACACCTTTAATCCCAGCATTCCTGAGGCAGAGGCAGGTGGATTGCTGTGAGTTGGAGGCCAGCCTGGTCTACAGAATGAGTCTAGGACAGCCAAGGCCACACAGAGAGACCCTGACTCAAAAAAAAAAAAAAAAAAACTATCTTATTAATGATATTTCCTCCACCAGAGAATGGCCTGATCCTTTTCAAAGTTAGTATAGCTTGTATTTTTTTCAATTATATAATTAAGTATAGATTATAGTTATCTTTTTGAAAAGTCACCTGTTGGTGTTGCTTTATAAAATTTCTTCTCTTTAATGCAGCACTGCTCTAATCTCTTGTTATTCCTCGATGTTTCCAGCTTAGTAAGAGTTTCGTTTCTTTTTCTCAAGTGCTCTGGTTATTTGTTTCTGTTTAGAGCAATCTCTTCTGCAGCTCAGGCTTGCCTTATCCTATGTAATTGAGAATTGCTCTGAACAGCTGATGCTGCCTCTGCTACCCAGTGGCTGGAAGCGAGTCCTGCAGCTGCTTCCAGGCTGAGCCCTGACTGGTATGTGAGGAGGGGAAGACCAGGGAATGAGTGTCCTCTGATGTCCATGGCTTTTGGGGATAAGTTAAAAATAAAGAGGGACATGTGTAAGAATTGAGTTCACTGACTAACTTTAAAGCTGGTGTAGTCAACACACACACACACACACACATCACACACACACACACACACACACACACACACACACACACACACGGGGGAGGAAGGAAAGTGAGAGCTCTCCTGCTTTGATAGTAGTTGCCATGAGCCATGAGTAGTCAGGTAATCAATTTGAGATGAGCAGTAAAAGTCTAAACTGGCCATTTTTGGGGGTTCAGAGACCAGTGCAATCAAGAATCTGCATAAGGAAGTGAACTTGTTTCTGGAAACCAAATTACTGTGGCTATGTTAATTCAGCCAACACAGAAGATCTTGAGAAATTGGTGTGGCTGTGCCTAACAGGATTATTATTTTTCCTGTGTGATTCTGCACAGCCGGAGAGAAAAGGAGGGAGTAATATTTGATGTGTTCCAGTACCTATGTGTAATCCCTGGAGAATATTGGACTTTAAAGCCTGTTTCAATTAAAAAAAATATAACTTAAGAGATAATAACCTTCTCATTCCTTCCTACTGTTAAGTTGTACCCCCCCCCCCCGCCCCCGGGACAAATGGCTGAGCTCCCTAATTAACAAATGAAATCAGACCTGACTGCCAGGCTCTCCCAGAATCCCTCTATCCTTACTTGGTTTTGTTTTTGTTTTTCGAGACAGGGTTTCTGTGTGCAGCCTTGGCTGTCTTAGACTCAGTTTGTAGACCAGGCTGGCCTTGAACTCACAGTGATCTGCCTGCCTCTGCCTCCCAAGGGCTGGGATTAAAGGCATCCGCCACCACGCCCAGCTCCTTTGTGCTACCAAGCCTGACTCTTTACATGGATTCTGGTGGTTGAACTCAGATCACCCTCATGCCTGCAAACTATGCATGCACTCTACTGACTAAGCTTTCTCCTCAGCCCCCTCACAGAGACTTCTGTATGTCCTTTCCTCACCATTCTTTATTTATCTCTTTGAAATAATCCTTATTTTAACTTCTTACCAAAGATTAGTTCCTCTTGTTCTTGAAATTCACTTAGTTAAGATTGTTCCACTCAGTTTTTAAATCTATATTTTATTCTTATAATTTATTCACATTAAATACTGATTGTTATCCCCTTTCTCTTAACTTCCCATTTCCACACCCCTCCCTCTTCTGCCAATTCCCCCCCCCCCAGACCTGTCATAGGGGTCCCTCCTACCCAACTGTCTGGTGACAGTCTCATCAGGATAGCCTGCATCCTCTTCCTCTGTGTACCTGTTAGGCCATCTTGCCAAGGGGCAGTAACTACTGCTGAACCTCTGAAATGCACACTGGTGCCCACGATTTGTTCACTCACAGTCATTATGTTTGAGATTTGCATATGTGAGATCATTCCACACATGGTCCTTATTTTTGAGAACTACACATACTGAGCATATTATATATACAAGCTTTATGTTTGAGATTTGCATATGTTACACAGAACAGTAGACTGCCTTTTCATCATTGTATGGTATTCCATTCTGTGAATTTAATACTCTCTTCCCACTCACCTGATGGTGGCTGTTTTGTTTTTTCCAAATTTTACTATGAATAAAGCATCTAGAATACTTTTGTTTCTTTGTCTTTTTATTTCTTTAAACAACTTGACTTGTGCTATGGACAGTGGAAGATCATTCTCTGAGTCTGTGAATTGGCAGCAATGTGACTCTATTGGTCAGTAAGCTAACCTTGCCGTATATTAGTTTCTCATAACTGTAATCAGTCAGCAGATAATATATCACACTATGGAGAGATTAAGCACTGAGTGTTAGATAGACAAGAAGAGTGGCAGTTGGTTCATGAAAGACGCTGATAATAACCCTTCAGGAATAATGTTTATCATGAATGGGGGTCTTTTGATGACAGAAGCTGTGACTGGACTGCTATATGGGAAAGCATAAGAAAGGAAGAACACAGTTGATCAGAACCACCAAATGGGGCCTTAATTAAAAAAAAAAAGATTATCACTTTAAACCCAGAAGGATGTTTCAGAGAAAGGGAGGAGGAGGGAGCAAGAGAACAAGCCATTACAGGCAATAAAGGAGGCAGGCTCATCACAGAAGTGACTTCTAGAGAAAATCCCCCAAATAAAGGGCAAATTCTGATCATATATTTCCTTTTACAAGGATCCAGGAAGTTTTGTACCAGGAGATTTAGGCTGAGATAGCCTACATGACAAATATCATGGACAAGTCAGGTATGGGGTAGGAGCATATGTAGAAGTCACCGCCATGGCTTTCTACTCCTAGAATGACAATGGGACTGGACAGAAATCTAACAATGAGTATAGCAGGCAGCCTGATTATTCTAGTCATTTAAAAAAAATATATATATATAATGGCTTATCCTCAGCACTAGAGTCATCAAAAACTATCACCAGTGAGGACATCAATAAACAGAAGCAACAAGTCCTGTGAACTCAGACGTGGTGCTTCTGGGAAGGTCGGGGAGCTGAATGTTCATTGTCACTGTAGGCAGAGGAGACATATCAAGATAGCTTCATCCTATGGGTCACTGGCTTTTGTTTTCGGTATCCCAAAGTCTGGCCACAGAGTGGATCAGTTGTTTCTGCTATTGAACCTGTTCTGGTTAGTTTTTATTGTCAACATAGCAAAACCCAGAGGCACCCTGGAAAAGAGAACTGAAGAATTGTTTCAATCAGATTGGCCTATGGCCCATGTCGGTGAAAGGCTTGTCTTATGAAGGGCCTGGTCCACCATTGCGATGCAAGTGAGCATGGACCATAGAAGAACACTAGTTAAGCATGGGTCAGTTATGGTTTGTGGGAGAGGGAGACAACCGGAGCCTCACTAAGACCAAATAATGAAGTTTTATTGAGGTACAAACTGATGGGTTGTCTCTGAGACAAGAGGGACCAATTCACCAAAATCTTGTTTGGGTTTTATAAGATGGTTAAAGTTGGGTGGGAGACTGGGAGGGAGAGCGTTAAGGGAGGGGGCATGGAGCTGACACAAACAACAACAAATGTCCTAAATAGAAAATTTTTATGAGGGGACAAACTCTGGTCATTAAGACAACAGAATGCTGTAGGAGGTAACAGAATGTCATCATAACAGGATGCTGCTGCAGGAGGAAAGATAACAGGCTGATGTGGGAGTTAAGATGAAAGGATATAGTCTTGGGTCAGATTCTGCAGTTTTTACAATCTCAAAGGGACTAGCTCCCTTTTGTCAAGGTACTTAGGCCAACCTAACAGTGACCAAGCCAATAAGCAGTGTTCCTTCATGGCTCCTGTCTCCAGGCACCTTCCCTGAGTTCCTATCTTGGTTTCCTTCAATTATGACGCATCACTTGTAAGATGAAATAAACCCTTTCTTCTCTTAATTTGCTTGCTGGTAAGAGTAGTATTTTATACAGTAACAACAACAACAACAAAAAGCCAACTAGAGTAAATCTCAAGCCTCCCCAAAGTCTCCCTGTAAAAACCCCAGAATGTTTGAGACATTGTGGTAATCGAATAAGCATGAGCCTTATAGACTCATACATTAGAATGCTTGGTCACGAGGGAGTGGGACTCTTCTGATGTGTGGCCTTGTTGGAGGAAGTATGTCACTAGGGATGGGCTTTGAACTTCCAAGGGCCCAGACAGGCCCACTGGCTTTTGCTCTTCTTGCTGTCCAAGGATCCAGATGTAGGAATCCTCACCTCATTATCCAGAACCATGTTTGGCCGCATGCCATTAGCATGCCATACCTCCAAAAATGTAAGGAAGCCCCAATTATATCACTTTTTATAAGAGTTCCATTGGTCGTAGTGTCTCTTCACTGCAATAGAACACTGACTGAGACACCCATGCTCTGGTCAACTTTCAGTCTTCTTTTGGTTCTTCCCATCAGCACTTAGTTAATGTTTTGTCTTCCCAAGCAAGAATAGAATTAGGGAATTAAGAATAAAGGGTTGGCAAATAGAAGCTGTAGTCTCCAGAAGTCAAAGGCAGTAAGAAACAGCAACGACTATAACAGCTACAAGGAAGCAAAGAGGCAGCCGCTGAGGCACCTTGGGTGAAGGTGAGTGGGGACTCTGGAAGTACAGGGAAGATCAGGATGTTCAGGCTCCAGTCTCATCCTTCCAAGCCTCTTACTGCTGCTTTCCCCATTTTCTAGAAGAGCTGATGACCACCAGCATTAATTATTGCTAAGAAGCCTTGGACTCTAACCTGCTATAGCCATAAAAGTGGTTCAGGAATATGAGGGTTTTGGGGTGATGAGGAAAGACAGAAGAAATGTGCCATGCCCACCTTGCTTCAAGAATTGACCAAGGAGGCAAGGTAATGAAGAAAAGATGAACACACTGACCCATAGAATGCTGGGATTGAGTGGACTGGACTCTCTGATGGAAGCTCAGTGAGTTTACTATATGCAGTTGAACAGGGAGGTGGGGTTATTGCATATAGCTTAATAATGAAAGTTTAGTTAATATTGGTAGAAGTAGTCTCTGTAGAGGAGTAGCTTTCAGTTTATAGACACCTGAGGGAGCTAGAGGAAGACAGGATGGGCATTATCTCCACAAACTACCAACATTTACACTTGGAACAGGAGGGAAGGCTTTCCTGTTTACTTGAGAGAAGCTCTGGAAAGGCATTGCTATTTTCCCACAAAGTTGAAGCACTGGGGTCCTTAACATGGCCGTGCTCATGTTTAATAGTACATATTCACTCACAACTCCACTGTTCCCTTACAAGGTGGAGGATGGGATGTGTTCCTCAGTCCTCATGTTGGGGAAACTGGTGTTGTGGACTCCACAGCCCTGGAGAGTTTGAAGCTGTAGGTACACACTGTTATGAGATCAGGTGATGGAAGATGGAAATCCTGTGTCTTCAGAAGATGGACCCTGGGGTATTGGATTCCTGGATGATGGAAATGTCTAAAGCTGAGTGCCAGGAATATGGAAGTAAAACTGGCATCTTGTGCTTGGCATAGGGAAGGCTGATGGCCAAGCTTTCCAGGTCATAGTGAAGTAGGGACATTGGCAAGCTGCACCATCCAACTCTTTCTCTTCAGGGCCATGGGAAAAAATCTTCCTGGTCTTGAAGTTTGTGTTCTTTTGATGAAGTTTGTGAAAAAAAAAAAAAAAAAAAAAAAGACAGGCTGCTTGAAGATAAAGGTGACGCTGCTCTAGCTTTTCACAATGGGATGATGGTGATAAAACAGAAGCTAAGAGTATCTACTTTTACAATCTCTGCTGTGTGACACTATCTCTGAACAAATTTGAGTATCTCCAAATAGGAAGCCCACAACAGATCAAAGTAACGATTCTTGGTGAAGCAATGAATTTCTTGGGGTTGCTTTCAGGAACATGAGTAAGGAGTTACTTACAGGGATGGGAATTACTCCAAGGCATCTGCATCAAAGCCCACCCAGGCACTGAAGGTGACTCATGAAAGCTAGAGCTCACTACAGGATTGCAGGGGCTCAGCAGGTGGGAGAATATTTTCTCATCTGCCGGCTTACTGCTTACAAACCATGGAAATGGAGGGGCCTCATGTACCGGACATGTTACATGGACTTCCTATGTCTTAAGGAGCTTTTCTCTAGGATAACATAATTCAGTTGGGAGGAGGTGGCTTACACAATAATCTTTCCCCCCAGTCAGGAAGGAACAGAATAAGCAGGAGACGAGGGAGACCTGACTGCACTTGCCTTCATGGTTCAGACTTACTGGATATCAGATTTGCTTTTTGGGATTAAACAGTGCTCAAAACAGGTGTGGGCCAAATGTGTCTGGAGTACACATCTTCCCGGATTCCAAAAAAAAAAAAAAAAAAAAAAAAAAAATGGGAAGGTTAGGAAAGATTTTTCTGGGTTTGAAAGGCAAGAATAGGGCATCTATAATAAATTACCAAGCTCCTTGCATCTTATCCTCTCGCCTCCAGCTCCCAAATGCTAGGATTACAGATGCGTACCATCATGCCCAATATATGCCATGCTGGGGATGAAACCTTGTTTAAAAAGTGTTGTTTCACCAGCATAAATGGGCTTCATTACATTTTATACATTACATGCATATACTTATAACAGGCTTTGACCATATTTATCTTCCATCACCTTCTTCCACTGATTCTCTTTCTTTTTCCAGAATGTCTCACTTCTGCTTTCATGCCTTTAGGAACCTTTGTTTTGGTGGCTTAATGAATTTCACTAAGGATATTGACAGGAGTATGGGAAAGGGTCAACCCTGGGCTTTGTACATGCTGGACAAACAGCTGCATTCCCGCCTTTAACTGGATAAGGTGTGATAGCTTCTACTGGATGTTCCAGTTTGGTTTCAATTGCTAAGATAAACAGGATGACTGAAAACAACTTGAAGAGGAAACTGCGTATTTCAGCTGATAGTCGTATTGAAAGGAAAAGTGCTGGCTCAGGACCTGCAAGACCAAACTCTCAGTACAAAGGGGATGCATGTTCCTCAGAGGAACACTGGGCAGGAATGAGAGACAAAGACAGGAGATCGAGGATGCAGGAGAAGAGGAAGGGAATAGAGGAAAGGGAGGAGTGGTGTTTGTCCCAGAAAGGAGTTGGACAAATGACTGCCTCTGGATAGAGAGGAGACAGATTGTAGCATGTAGGAAACTGGCAGTTCATAAAGGTAAAATGGGAAATTCATGTTAGGATGAAGTGTTTAAGTTTAATTGGGCATGTTAATTAGGCGAACCAAATGGGATTTTTGACTACTAGATTTCAATACTTTCATAGCTGGATCTTGGTAGCCAGCTTCACATGGAGGAAGTGGCCAAATAAGAGAACAGACCCTGGTGGCTAGCTTTAGGAATATGTTTTAGCAAGGCTGAGGGAACTGAGGAGAAGAGCAAGGAGTACCAAAGCTGTGTTTAGCATTCTCAAGCTGTTTAGAATCCCCTCATGCAGTGTATCATGAGGGGAACACAAGGCGGGAACCAAAGCAAAGGTACAAATACTATGAAGGAGTGTTGCCTACTGTCCTCCTCCAGGAGCATGCTATGAATGCCGTGGAAGGCTCAGCCTCCTCCATCCAATCATCTCTGGTATTGATTCCCAGTTCCTGTGTTCCTCCTTAGTGGGAGTATATTCAGGTGGTAAAGGATGGGGTGAAGTGGGTAAACACTGCACACACATCAGTTCTAGGCATTATGGGACAGCAGAGACATGAAAGACTATAAATAATTGCTAGCACAGGAGCCATGCTCCCTTGGTGTCTAGTTTGGCTGGGGTTCTGTGACTTGAGAAGGAATTCTGGGAACTAGAAGAGGTATTCCATGACTGTGAAAGGGGCTCTGGAAACTGACTGAGGAGTTATGAGGAAATGGTGTTCTGAGGACAGATCTGCTTCTAACCTTCTCAGGCCTTGACTACTATAACTACTGCTTTGTCCATTCAGAAAAGCAGAAAATGACCAACATAACAATATTTCAAAATACAAATAGATGTCAAGGCCTAGGTTTCTGGGTTCAATCACTTTGGAGATAAAACAGCAGTATCAGGACCTGGAAAGGAGTAGGAAAGTTTTCTCATATTGAACAGTCTGGGGAGGAGAAGTTTTTGACTCTGGATTCTTGAGTCCAAGGGAAGTGGAAATCTGGACTCCGGGTCATGAGGAAGTAGAGGTTGGGTCCCTAAACTTCTTGATCCTGGCAAGGTGGAGGCTGAACACTGGAGTTCTGGGATGTGGGAAAATGAAACTCTTTTATTTTCATTTTTTTGAGGCAGGGTTTCTCTGTGTATCTGTAGTTGTAGTTGTTGGTCTGGAACTTACTGTAGACCAGGCTGCCCTTGACTCCTAAGTCCTGGTGAAGGGATTGTTGGGACTCTAGATCTCAGGGTCCCAGGAAAAGCAGAGGAAGGTCCTCTGAATGAATGGGTCCTGGGAATGTAAAGGGAATTTAGCGTTGGAGCCCCTGATCATCTTGAAAAGTGACAGTTCAAGAGTGAGGGCTCCTGGTTCATTGGGAGTCTAGGGTTTTATATTTTGGGGAGGTGAAATTGAGGTTTTTTTACTCTCATGTCCTAACCTAGGTCTCTCATAGGTCTGACGTTGTATCTCAGAAGCAGAGTGCCTACCTCCAATGGCACATAAGCTGGGATGGTGGCACACAGTACCGTATACCAAGCACTCAGCAAACAAATTCATAAGGAAAGGGAGTACTGAGTTATACTCAACCTCAGCCACTTTCTGGACAACCAAGACACTATGAGACCCTGACCAGCAACATAAACAGCAGAGGTATCACCTGGGTTACAGAGCCTTAGACCTAGGTGTGGTATTTAGACATCTGTGTTTCAGGAATAAAGATGGCCACCCATCTGCTCCCAAGCTGGGTTGAGGCAGGGATACTGGTACTTAAAGATTCATATTTTCTCCTTCAACATGTTTGAAACAGGGTCATGTAGTCATGTGATTGGATTGCTGTTTTCCAGCATTACCTTTGCTGTACTCTTGGTGGTTGAATTTGCTCAATGTCAAACAGAACTGAAGGTTGTGGCTTCCTTGCTTGGCCCCTCATATTGAACAGCTTGGGCAAGGGAAGAAGTTGAGATCTGGTCTCCCTTTCCCTTCTAAGTGCCCATTGCACCTCTGGAACATGTGAGGGGAGGCAACAGGAGGAGGAAAATGGACTGAATCTATCTGTACTTTAAGTGTATCATTTTTCTGGGTTCTGGGTTCCCTATTCTTTCAGCGGAATTAAACATGAAGCCGATTTAGAAACACTATTCCTGGTGGCCCAATGCAATCCATTGCATACACTATGCACCAAATAATTGTGGTTTTCCTATTTACTTGGCACAAGCTTCAAAATACTCAGGCCTCAGGGAAGAGCTAATCAGCCATGAATTGGTCCAAATTATAGATGAAGTCTGCGAGTGACTTCAGATTGCATCTCCAGAGGCCTGAGAGGGTCTATAATGTGAAGTCACTTTGCTTGATTCTGTGACTATTTCTGAACCTAAGTTTCCTTGTCTATGAAATGGGAACATAGTGTAATAGCCAAGATGGCACTTTTTGGACATAGACTTCTCTGTCAACATTAGGTACTCAATTAGGCCACCTTTTGGCTCCTATGTTTAACTCTAAGCACCAGCTTTTCCCATATTGGAGCCAGAAGGTCAGGATTTCTGAGTTCTATTGAGTTCACTGAGGGATTCGGGAAGCAGAGAGAGGGATAAGTTACTTGAGGTACTGTATTATGGAGGCTTATGTTTCTGAAGTATTTGAAAAAAAAAATGGACAAATAGAGAAACATGGGCAGTCAAATATGGGTACAACCTGACAGGTCTCCCCAAACAGACTGCCTGTGTCACCATAGCCATTCATTGCCTTCCAAGGAACCTGTTACTTCATGATTCATCAAAACTGGAGCAACTCCATCATTGCCTGTCAGGAAATGGAGACCCAACTAGTTATTATCAAGAGTGATGAAGAACTGGTCAGGCACAGTCTGGTCTTGGTCATCTGGTCCGAGTTCATTAGCAAAGGAGATGGTCGGTTGGGCAGGGTTTCTGTATGAGTGACTGCTTGCTCCATTTAGGAAGAAAGAAAGAACAGTGGAGTGTTTTTAGTTATCTTAAAGGAGCCATAGAAAAGCTCTGCAGTGATATTTGTGTAATAAAATACCATAACAAAAGCAGCTTTAAAAAGCATATTAGCTAAGGTTCTCTAGAATATCAGAACGTGTGTGTGTGTGTGTGTGTGTGTGTGTGTGTGTGTGTGTGTGTGTGAATTTATTGGAATGATTTGTAGGCTGCACACCAGCTAATTGGAAATTTGAGAAAAACAGTTTATAATACTGAATGTCTCAGCTGGTCTTCAGTATATGCTATAATCCCAAAGAAGTGGGCTGTAATGCCAGTGGAAATGTGAATGTTCTAGCAAGGTGAGTATAAGCAGAAAAAAGAGCAAAAGCTTCCTTCTTCCCTGGCATTATACAGGCTTCCAGCAGAAACCGTGTCCCTCAACTGAAGATTGGATAAAGAAACTGATATGTTTACCCAATGGAATCCAGCTATTAAAAACAAGAAAATCTTGAAATTTGCAGGCAAGTGGATGGAACCAGAAAAGACCATCCTGAGTGAGGTAACCCAGACCCAGAAAGACACACATGGAATATATTCACTTATAAGTGGGCATTAGCCCAACATAGAATTCCTCTGAAAGACTAGCAGGGGACCAGGATAGATACTGAGACTCGAAGTAGGACCCTGGGCAAAGAACTTAGAATTGTATGGAAGTGTGGGGGAAATGGGAAGACCTGGAGGGGTTGGGAGCCCCTTGGGAGGGCATCGAGGCTGGCAGATCTGGACAAACTGATGCATTAACCAAGGGCAATGAAAGGAGTGGACCTAGTCCCCTGTTCAGAGGTGGCCAATGGAGAGTCAATTCTCCATGTGGGAGAAGGACTGCCTCTGACCCTATAACATGCACTCTGGTGCTCACAATTTGATCACTGCATCTTGGCAGTGATCTCTTGTAGGCATGCAGAGAAAAGGGATGCAGGCTATCCTGATCAGACTTGATAGATTGTATCCAGATGATGCTGGAAGAGGGCCTCCCCTGTGAGAGATCTAGAGTGAGAGAATAGGGCAGAAGAGAGAGGGAGGGTGGGAACAGGAAGATAAGAGCAAGGGGATACCAATTGGGGTGTAGTGTGAATAACTTATAATCAATAAAAATTTTAAAAAAATAAATCAAGCAGAGCACGAGCTATAAATCAAGCCAGTAAGTAGTGTTCCTCTGTGATTCAGGCCCCTGCCTTGAGTTCCTGACTTTTGCTTCCCTTGATGATGGACTAACCCATAAAAGAAAATAAACCCCTCTTCCCAAGCAGATTTTGGTTATGCTGCTTATCTCAGTAACATAAAAGTGAACTGAAACACCTGCTAAAACATCCTGCCAATCCCTAACAACATACTTCTAAATGATCAACTGCACACACACACACCTACACACACACACGCACACACACACACACACACACACACACACACACACACACACACACACACACACAAACAAGCCCTGAGAAAACGCCCCTGTAAATAGTGTATCATATATTGCTTCATTATCTAGTATTGCTATTACTACAGAAGAAGAAAATGAGAAACACATGCCATGCTGTATCAGATGCTCAGTACCTTCCTCAAGTATCTTCCGGTGGTGGTACCCACTTCCCCTTTTTCTCTTTCTGATTCAGACAGTGGGGAACAGCTGTGTGCAAAGCTAAAGCTGATGTTGCCGGCAGTCCTAGGTACTGAAGGGCAGCAGCAGTGATGGGTGACTCCGTGAAAGCAAACAAGAAGCAACTTCTAGGCCCGCTAGGTGAGGCAGAAATGGGACTTGTTCGTTTGGTGGGAGGCAGCTTGGGGCTGTGTCTTCACCTCTGGCCGCCACACAGTGACATACATGTGCACACATAAACACAAACTTATACATGCAGCACTTAACACACACACACACACACATTCACCTCTAGCCTCCACACACTGTTATGGTGTGTGTGTGTGTGTGTGTGTGTGTGTGTGTGTGTGTGTGTGTGTGTTGAGTAGCTTTGGAGATTTTTCTTGGTCAGGAGCCAAGAAGAGGTAGAAATATTTTCTAAGAGTCTTGGATCCTCAAGAATTAGGGATTTCTCTGTGTTTCTGGAACCTAAAGCCTCAGACCTAGAGATCAGATCTTTTTTTTTTTAAATTTTTAAAATTAATTTATTCTTGTTACATCTCAATGGTTATCCCATCCCTTGTATCCTCCCATTCTTTCCTCCTTCCCATTTTCCCCTTATTCCCCTCCCCTATGACTGTTCCTGAGGGGGATTACCTCCCCCTGTATATTCTCATAGGGTATCAAGTATCTTCTTGGCAACCTGCTGTCCTTCCTCTGAGTGCCACCAAGTCTCCCCCTCCAGGGGACATGGTCAAATGTGAGGCACCAGAGTACGTGAGAAAGTCAGACCCCACTCTCCACTCAACTGTGGAGAATATTCTGACTGTTGGCTAGATCTGGGTAGGGGTTTAAAGTTTACCGCCTGTATTGTCCTTGGCTGGTGCCATAGTTTGAGTGGGACCCCTGGGCCCAAATCTGCCTATCATAATGTTCTACTTGTAGGTTTCTAGGACCCTCTGGATCCTTCTACTTTGATATTCTCCAATGCTTCTCTCATTTAGAGTCCCAATAGGATGTCCTCCCCTCTGTCCCAGTTTCCTGGTAAGTGAAGGTTTTCGTGGGACATGCCCCTTGGGCTAGTATGCAGATATAAGTGAGTATATACCATTTGATTCTTTCTGTTTCTGGATTAACTCACTCATTATGATCATTTCTAGCTCAATCCATCTATCCACAAATTTCGGGAATTCCTTGTTTTTAATAGCTGAGTAGTATTCCATAGTGTATATGTACCACAGTTTAGAGACCAGATCTTAATCTACATAGAACTAGGAAGGTGGACACTGGGACTTACAATTTCCTGGTTTAGAGGTGATTGACAGCCTTGTTGTGAAATATCCATCTCTCCCACAGCGTGTCTGAGCCATAGCCATGGCCTCATAATGTTGCATCTGTTCTCCATTGTGCTCCTGGCCGGGCTTCTGGTGGCTGTTCTTGTTCAAGGTCAGTCAGGGATTTGCCGCTGTATGGCCTGGCCTGTTGGTTGTGACAGCAGTATCTGTTTAAGGGATTGGGGGGAGGGGTTGAAAATGGGTCATGCTACAACTTCTAGGGGCTTGCCCACCCTGGAACAGAAGGGGAAAGGGTAAGGGTAGGAGTAAGGGCCCTGGTCTATTTCTTGTCGTTTGACCATCACTATGTATCATTTTCTTCTCTTTAAATGTGATTACAGAAGATGTCCTGCTCCAGACATCTGGTGCGGGTTATAACACACAGTAAGCATTTCATAGTTATAGTTTCTGGATTCTTGGTACAGGATTCAAGGGTCCCAGCCCCTCTGGGAATGAGAAAATCTACAAGCAACTGATGAAACTGAGGCATGAAATGGGTAAGCGAGTAGAAATCAGGCAGCTAGGGACCTAAGAAGGTCTCCTTCTGGACACTCATTTCCACATCTGTGGGGACTTGATGTCTCAGTTGGTGAAGTGATTGCCAAACAGAATCTGAGTTTGGGCCACAGAACCTATGTATTTTGTAAAGGTGTGAGAATGTATGTTTCTAATCCCAGCACTGAGGAAATGGATACAGGTGGATCCAGGTGGATCCCTGAGATGCACTGGCGGGCCGGCTTAGTTCACTTGTGCGTCTTCACACACACAATAAGTAAATAAATTTAATTAATAAGAACACAGTTCAACATCCAGGGTATCATTTTGTCATCTCGTGGGGGTGACACAGAAACTAGGCATTCATAATTCCCAGAGGTCACACACTAGTCAGCACTCGGTGTTCACTGGGCTGTGCCCATAGTAGACGCTCAGTGTCACAGTGGTCATACACGCAGTAGTCAAGATAGTCTCCTGAGCTCCAGCATAATCTTTAAGGTCCCTGCTTGTCCCAGGATGCAATGTCAATTGAGGGAAGGCTCTGGGTCTGGAGGGCTTGAGCAGATACAGGATCATGGGCATCCAAGTGTGCATCCATCCTGATCCACCTCCCCCTAACAGACAGCCTTTGTTGACCTTGCCCCTGGGAATGGACACTCTTCAGTGGAAAATGTTACTACTTCTCCAAGTCCCACCGTAACTGGAGTGATTCCTTTGCTGCCTGCCAGGAAGTAGAGGCTCAACTAGTCGTCGTTGAGAGTGATGAAGAACAGGTATGCCTCATGGGGCTCCTCACTGAGTGAGTGTACACGCAATGATTGGTCAGAAAGGGTTTCTGGTTGGGGTTGGTTACTCTACTTGGAGACTTAGGGGTGGGGGAATGTGGCAACCAGGGAGTCCCCAGCATCCTCGGAGTGGATATACCAAGTTGTGATCATGCATGAATGCTTCAGAAAGCTCCTAAGACATAAATCATCTCTCTTAGTTTCTCTTATTATTACTGTGCTAATGCACTCACAAAAACAACTCAAGGGTGTTGGAGAGAGGGGCCAGTGCTTAAGAGCATTTGATGCCCCGTGAGGACCTCAGTTCAGTTTTGAGGGATCTAATGTCTTCTTCTGGCCTCTGTGGAACCTACACTCACATGTGTACCTAACCACGCACATATACATGCACATAATATGAATGGTAAAATAAAACATTTTAAAGGCAATTTAAGAGAAAAAATGCTTTCTTGGCTCACATTGCTGGGTTACAGGAAAGTCACAGCCACATGAGCTTGAGGGAACCAGCCATACGGCATGCACAGTCAAGAAGTAGAGAGTGCTGAACACTGGTGCTCAGCTCGCCTACTCCATTTTCCACAGCCCATAACCCTTGCTTAGTGAACAGTTCTGCTCACAGTTAAAGCCAGTCTTTCCACATCAATTAGTCTAGAAACTATCTGACTGGTATGCCAAGAGGCCTGTCTTAGGTGATTATTAGCTCTGCCAATGTGATAATTAAAACTATCACAAAGTCCCAGCTGGCATGCTGGCTAGGTGGTAGCATATTGTTCCATTAGGGTAAAATGATATAAGTGAATGCTTTTGCCAGATTATTTTGTGTAAATTATGCAATTGTGCTGCTAACAGGACATTACTCAACACATAGCTAAAAGATGCTGAGCACTGGTAGCCATCCTGACCTAGCTGGCTTCTGGTACATTAACCTCACGGGTGAGTTTGTATGGGCATGCTCATCACAGATACTGGAAACACATCCTGGAACATGTCTGGAGACTCCACCTGCAGACAGTCTCTAATTTGGCCATAGATACAGATGTGGGAGGGACTCAGACCACTGGAACATGCGTTAGGTCTCCTTTAAGGTATAAGAGTGAATGCTGGGGGAAAGAGTAGGTGGAAGATATGGGGAATGAAGTAGAAACCATATTGATTTCTTTCCTTCCATTTCAGACATTCCTGCATGTGATTTCTGAGGATAATGGATCTGCCTGGATAGGTCTCTCAGACCTGAAACAGAATGGCACATGGCAGTGGGTAGATGGCTCACCAATGTCAGACAGGTAGATCTTAGGGCCAGGGAACATCACAAAGTGTGGGGTAGGGCTGTGAAACTCTGACTCTAGCTGTCATTCCCTAGATCCCTTGGGTTCAATTGTTCATGGCATTCATTGAATAATGGGGAGCAGTCTTCTTATACATGGTCAGGTGTAATGGTGGTGGGAGTGATTTGCTGTTTGTTTGGATTGTTTAAATATAGTGTGTTAGATAGCTGGGGGGACGAAGATGCTTCATCCAGTAAAAGTGTTGGCATTGCAAGAAAGAGAATCTGAGTTTGACCCCTAGAACTCACTTTTTAGTTTTTTTTTTTTTAAAAGCTGGTATCTCATAACACCGGCAGAGTTATATAAGAGAAAGTTAAAGGCTGGTCCTAAGTCAAAAAGTGAAGGAAATTTTTTATTATCAGGAGATTGTTTTTGAGCCCAGAAGATGACTTGGTTGGAAAAGTGTCTACCATGAAAGTGTTAATATCTGATCCCCAACACACACACACACACATTAAAAAAAAATGGTATGGTGACATGTACCTATAATACCAGTGCTGAGAAGGCAAAGACACGGCAAGTCCTAGAGACCACTGGCCAGCTAGTTAAGCTTCATTGGTGAACTTTAGGTTAGTTAGAGACCCTTTATTTAAAAATATAAGGTGGAGGTTAGAAAGGTAGTTCAATCATTAAAGTGCTGAGAGAGAGAGAGAGAGAGAGAGAGAGAGAGAGAGAGAGAGAGAGAGAGAGAGAGAGAGAGAGAGGAGAAGAGAAGAGAAGAGAAAAGTGGACAATAATCACTCTATGTCAATCTTTGGCTTCCATATGCATGCTTTCACACATTAAAATAAACATACATACACCCCCCCCACACACTAAAATGAAGAGCAACTGATGAAGATACCTGATATTGACATACTCACACACATGGGCTTGCACCAACCTATCCATAAACAAACATGGACCCATGTAAATGTCACACACAGCATACACCCTCACAGAGAGAGGAGTGAGGGGAGTGATGGGAGGAGGTAGAAAGATCTTATTGTCACCTCAGGAAAAAATAAGTGAAGTAGAGATAAGAGACATTATCTCTTTTAAGTCATTTAGTGTGCTATGTGTAAGGGATGTCTACAGTGTGGTTCACATAATGTAGCTTGGGTACAGGCTCACATTATTATGAGTGTAGGTTTGTGTATGAAGTATGTGGACACATGGACATGGTCATGTGTGTGCGTGATATGTAAAAGTGCATGTGCATGTATGTGTGCATGCAGGAGGCCAAAGATTGATATCTGATGTCTTCTTCTATCACCATCCACATAAATATCATTATGTTTAAAAAGTGTGTGTGTGTGTGTGTGTGTGTGTGTGTGTGTGTGTGTGTGTAAAAGGGTTAGGTGCCTACAGTTTGTCAGAAGAGGACATTGGGTCTACTAGAGCTTAAGTTACAAGCTGTTGTGAATGTTCCTACATGAGTTCTGGAAAACTAACTTAAGTTGTTTGAAAGAGCAGTAAGTGCTCTTAACCTCTAAACCATCTGTTCAGACATATTTCGTTGTATGTATCCACCATCCATGTGTGTGTTTGTGCATGTCCTTTCACACTTGATATGCATGATGTATACATGGATAATAGAGGACAGCATGCTAGAATCAGGCATCTTCTTCTACCATGTTGGTCCCAGGGATCAAATGCAAATCATAAAGGCAGCAAGAGCCTTTATCTCTTGGACCATTTCTCCATCAATGCTCACTAATTTTTAAGACCCAATCTCTTCACTAAACCTGGATCTCATTAATTGCCTGGTCTGGCTGGTCAAGGAGCTCCAGGGGATTCATCTGTGTCCCCCTTCCAGTCACTGAGATTACAGGTATGTGCTACCACACCTGGCTTTTATGTGAGGGCTGGGGAATCAAACGAGAGTCTTCACTGCTTGTGTAGCAGGCATTTGACAAAATTAGCTATCTTTTCCTCGTCACTGTGTGTGTGTGTGTGTGTGTGTGTGTGTGTGAATGTCTGAGATCTGGCCATGTATGTTTACATGCACATGATCATGGGTGTGAGTGCATGCATGCCTGTACCATCCTGGGCAGAGGACAGCATCAGATATTTGTCCATGCTTTCCAGATTGTCTGAAGCAGGGTCTTTTGCTGTTCACTCCTGTGCACTAGCAGCTAGCTGGCTCACAAGCTTCCATATGTTCCCCCTGAATCTGATTCCCACCTTACAGTAAGAGCACTGGGATTCCAGATGAACACTATCATACCATGGTCTAGAGAGATAGCAGAGATTTGAACTCAGGTCCTCACACTTGGACAATTAGCACGTTACCCATCGAGCTATCTCCCCAGCCTCTCTCATGGGTTTTACAGCTTTAAAAAGTACCAGAAGGAAAAGCCAAGTAAAAAGGAGGAAGGAGCAGTCTGTGCAGAAGTTACAGGTGGCCTCTGGAGCAGTGACAGATGTGAACTTAAGAAATTTTGGATCTGTGAGAAGTCTGAAGTCTCCTGCACATCAAGTAGAGTCTGATCTTTCTGTAGTACGTGAAGTTGGACATCCCTGGTAGACACCAGTAATTTACCCATATTGTTGGGCAGGCCTGGAACTCTTCTATGCCAGAGACTTAGCACTCTATGGCAGTAGTTCTTAGCCTTCCTTATGCTGCAACCCTATATTACAGTTCTTCGTGTTTTGGTGACCCTCAAATAAAAAACTATTTCATTGCTACTCCATAACTATAATTTTGCTACTGTTATGATTCATAATATAAACATTTGTTATGCAGGGTATCTGATACGCAACCCCAAAGGAGTCATGACCCACAAGTTGGGAACCACAGCCCTATGGAATTAGACAATTTATATTCTTCCTTCAATGTTTTTATATATTGTGCAGAAATTTTCTGCAACTTGAAGCATTCTATCCTAGAAGATAGCTCATTAAGATTTTGAAAAATCTAGGGTATATATAGACAGCTCAGCAGTTAGAAGCACTTGTTTCTTTGCAGAAGACGTGGGTTTATGGAGAGATGGGCCATTCGTTAGGAGTTATTGTTGCTCTTACAAAGGGCATGGGCTTGGTTTCCTGCACTCATGTTGGATGACTCTTCTGGGTCCTATGGTTACCTGCACTCCTGTGCACATATCTACACACAGACACACATATACACATGATTAAAAATAAAAATAAGGTATTTTTTTATAAACAAAGACAAAAATTCTATAAGAGTCTCATTAAGACTTGGGAATAAAGCAATGCACAACTCTCAAGAAATCTCTGAAACTTATCAGATTTACAAGGTACCTTCCTCCTTAAAGTAATATATAAATAGCAGTAAGGAGTGCTGCAGAGAGGAGACATCCTGACCATTGAAGCTGCCTACATGTCATCACAGATTTCATGAGTCATCATCTATTCTGGGGTGGGATGCGGTTTTTAAGGCTATGTGTTTCTAATTTTTCCTTAGAGCTCTATTCCAAGCCCACGTATTTTCAGTATCAGCTACTTGTCTTATTGCTGCAGCAAAACATTTGACAAAAAATTAAAGGGATGAAGGGATGATCATTAGCTCAAAGTGTGAGGGCACAATCCACTTTTTCAGGGAGAATTACAGGAACTAGAATATGAGGCACCTATTACATTGCATCCTCAGTTAAGAGGCAGAAATAAATGAGTTGTCTCTGCTCAGCTCACTGTCCATTTCATTCAGTGTAGGATCCAGGTTTATAGAATGATGCTATATATCTCCAGCATGGCTCTCAATTAACATATCTGGATAATCCCTCAGGGAAAAAATGCCTACGAGCTTGTTTTTCTTGATGACTCTCTGTCCCATAGAGTTGACCACCAAGATAAACCATCACAATTTCCTCTCGTACGCCTACTTTCAGCTGCATCCCCTCACCTGGAAATATTTCCTTGTTGCTATAGCTCATCTTGTAGACTTGAAGAACCCAAGGATTATTTCTTAGAGTTGATCAATACTCTTCTTGAACCGTGTATGTGTTCCTCATATCCAGTACCTTCTGGTGTAACCTTGGTGAGAACCTGAGGTGAGTCTTTCTTTTAAAGAAGACATTACTCTAGTTTTGAGTATCCTGTTGGGGGCCCTGAAAATGTCCATCTTCTTCTTGCCTAGAAACCGCCCTTGAATACTGTATTCTCCAAAGTCAGGCTTCTTTTTGGGTATACTTCTCAAGAGTGTGGGACAAGGAAGGTCTGGCTTTGTTGGACCAACACAGGGGCAACTCTACATCTGTGGATATAGTTCAATGGTACTGTGCCTACCTAGCATGTGCGAGGCCTCAAATTCAAATTTCTGTACCAAAAAACTCATAGTGGACTCTGTAAGCACTTCGGAGCCCCCTGCACAAGACTTTGAAATTATCTCACTGCCCATATCTGTTCCAATCTCACCATTGCCTGGATTCCTAAGTGATAATTATGTCTTTTTTCTATTCATATTGGACTACATTATCTATACTTAAGTTTATGATAGTGAGGTGACTTGGGATAAAGGAAGGGAAATTGGCATGGGTGGTTGTGAGGAAGATTTGTAGGTGAGTGAAAGTCTGGAAATTTTAGTTTCACTAATTTCTAGGGTGTGGTTGGAGTCTGCCATGTTAAAAAAAATGTTTAGCACAAAAGTCTTAAACCTAAACTCTCAATGGAAATAGAATACTTTTTTTTTGCCTCAAACCTTTGCAAATCTGGCATATTATAATGTTTTGTTTTTGTAAAACACAGTCTTGGTTATGTAACCCAGGGTGTTCTCAAAATTGTGTGATCCACCTGCCTCAGCTCCCTAAGTGCTGGGATACTTAGCCATTTATTACATTAAAATTTTAAAAATTAATTTTAATATTAAAAATTAGCAATAAATAAACTTTAAAGAGTTCCAGGCTGTGGCTTGGAATATGGCTTGTAGAGTAATGTGCCTGCCTTGCAAATAAAGTTGAATTTTGCTGATTCAAGATGAACACAAGAACCCTCCAATACAATGAATCTCACTCCTTCTCAGAACTGCTTTAGATACACACTTCCAAAGACACAGAGTTCCTTTTCTGAGTTCTAAATATTTTGTGTACATGCTCATAACTGTGTCTCTATGTTCATGTATATGCGGGTGTATGTGTGCATATTGCATACAGCCAACAATATGTGAACCCATATGTTTACACACACTTCCCCCTATTACAGATCATATATTCTTTTCTTATAGAGACATAAACAAACCTCATATTTTAAAATCTCTGTGTATGCATGTACACATATGCATATGTTCTTATGCTTATGGATGCTAGAGGAAAAACTTGGTGCCATTCCCCAGGAGCCACCAAACTTTTGTTTTGAAACAGAACCTGTCACTTGCCTGCACCTCACCAATTAGGCTAGACTGCATGGAGAATAGGCAACTTCTGAGAGATAAGTTTTATTTTATCTCACAATTTCAGGAGAAAGTCTGTCACCAGAGGAAGTTGAGTTGATAGGAAACCATGACTCAGTGGTTAAAAGTGCTTGATGCTCAACAATGGGGACCAGAGTTCAGATTCCAGTATCTATAACCAGAAATGTATAAACAAGTAATTTGATGACATTGTATGGCCTGGGTATCATTCACACACACACACACACACACACACACACACACACACACACACACACACGCGTGCGCATACACTCAGACATACTCAAACACATGTGCACACACAAACACATATACACATTAATAAAATAAAATCTTTTTGTAAAGATGGAATGGAATCTGCCCTCAGGCCTAGCCAGACTGACTCACTCTGTGCTGGCCCAGCCTGATGATTCCCATATTATCCCTGGGTCTCTTGAACTCATTCCAATTCTGAGACAAGTGCAGATCCTAATGCCACAGCTTCTGCCCTATCCTAAGAGGCCTGTTCATGTCTTATTACCTTCCAAGTTTAGACCAAGATGTACATTCTGTGTGTTATTCAAACCCCTCTGTCTGTCAGGCCTTACTCTGTTATTCTACAACACAGCCCTCCTGGTCCAACCGGGAGAGTGCATCCTGTGATCTTTTCTGGGCTATCAAATCTACCCTCTTATCCACAAGCCATCTGCACTCACCCCAATGCTCAGATGGAGCTGTGGTTCTATACTCTGTGCTCCCTCTAAGTGTGAGAAGCCATGCCCATGTGTTCCCCACCTTCAAGATTGGATGAGAAGACATATCCTGTACAATTCAGCTTGCTTTATCTATATTAAACACAAGCCCAACAGAAACAAGTCCATTTGCCCAGGTATCATCATGAAAACACAAATAATATGAAAGTCAAAATAGCATGTATTCTCAGAAAATCCAGATAGACTTTAAGAGACCACAAACATCAGCTCAGACTAGTATACCCAGAAAGAGTTTAAATCATAATAGGCGGAGAAAATATGACATTCCACGGTAAAGCCAATTTTTAGTAATATGTGTCTACAAATCCCAGTAGAAGGCATTAAAAAGAAAAGTCCAAACTAAAGAGGTTAAACATCAAAGA
The DNA here is from genome assembly GCF_903995435.1 of Acomys russatus. Classification (NCBI taxonomy): domain Eukaryota; kingdom Metazoa; phylum Chordata; class Mammalia; order Rodentia; family Muridae; genus Acomys; species Acomys russatus. The sequence goes on from NC_067155.1 coordinate 29,279,427, forward strand.
AAAATCAAGGAATAAATAATCCCAGATGGTAAATTAAAAGAAGGGAAGACAAACAGATATACATACATGTGTGTGCGCGTGCACACACACACACACACACACATTACAAAATAACAGGAATCGACAAGCATTGTTTATTGTTATCTCTCACCATCAATGGTCTTAATTTCTTGATAAAAAGACATAGACTACTGATGCCTGAAGCCATGTTGATGTCTGTGGACTACACTGTCACCAGAGGCCATACCAGTGTGATGTGATGGCTGAGTGTGCACACAGTTATCTGAAGCCATGTTGATGTCAGTGGTCCTTGCTGCCACTGAGGGCCATGTTTGGATCTGTGGGCTTACTGCAGCCAAGGGCCATGTCTATAGTTATGTTACTACAGAAGACCATGGGGAAGTTTGGGGTCTCTAATGCCACTGGAGACCATGCTGAGGTCTATGGCATGAGCTGATTCCAGAGCATGTGGATGTCTGTGGTCAGTGTTATTGCCAGAAACCATGTGGAAGCCCACGATGTATATTCCCATTGACTATAAAATGCAAGGAATTTACTTTTTCAGTAACATCAATGACTGCAGACTCAAAGACCACACATGGTGTCTGATTGGCAGGATGGAGCCTAGGGACCAGACTGGGAGCTACAGACCACAAGACCTGGAGAGTACTAGGTGAGAGGGGTCCACATGGTATACAGTACTGGTGGTCTGGCCTCAGGCCATCCAACTGATCAATGGAGAATGGATACTCAGTCCCCAGAGACTGGCCACATACCCACCGGCAAGCTGCATCTGCACTCCACATCTCAGACTCTGTAGCTGGGACTGAACTGTGGGTGATGAAGTGCCAGCATTTGGAACAGCTGGCAGGGGGGAGAAGCCAAGAGAAACGATGTATCTGACCTCAGACCACACCACCAGTCCACAGAAATTCCCAGGGTCCTCTGACAGTGGGCAGGGTCTCCAAATCCCAGCCAAATGCAACCTATTAGGCTGTACCTGCATTCTTTCTCTGAATGACGTGTGGGCTACAGAGCACCAGCATCATTTCTGCCGGCCTGGGGGGAAGCCCAGTGTGTGGATGTGGGATAGATCTGACTGAGACCCCATGGCCTGACCTGGAATAGGTGAGCAGAAGCCCAGACAACCACCACAAGCCAGCACAGCACCATACTCTCTGGTGTACCCAAGGACCCATGGCTCCACTGGCTGAGGGCAGGGTCTCCAAAGCTGAGCCAAAGGCATGATAACAGGCTGTACCTACACTCTCATGGACTGAACTTTGGGCTGCAAGTACCAGCACCAATGGAGAGCCCAGGGTGTGGAGCAAAGTCCCTTGGAGCTGAAACCAGATCACCTGCCTGATCCAGGGAAGGGTTCCCTGATCCCAACAGGTGATGCATCTCAACCTATAGACACTCACCAACAAACTGCTCTCAACGGCCAGTGAAGGACACCAGAAATTAACTCCCAATGTCATAAACAGTAAGATGACTAAAGGCCAGTGTAAAAACACAAACAACAAAAGTCAAAATAATATGGCATCTCCAGAACCCAGTTATCCCAAAGAAATCTACCCTGTGAACTGAAACACAACTGAAGCACACATGGTATATACTCACTTATAATTGGATACTAGCCCAACATGGATGTCCTCTAAGAGTTTTCACTCAGCATGGAATTAGGACAGATGCTGGGACTTGCTACTGGGATTCCAGGTGAGAGTGGTATGGAAGAATGGGGAGATATAAGGACTCAGAGGGTCCAGGAAATCTACAAGAAGACCATCAAGGTGGGTGGATCTGGACCCAGAGGCGGGGGACTGCACAAACTGTTGTACTGAACAAGGACAATACATGCAGTAAACCTAGACCCCCTATTCAGATCTAGCCAATGTTGTGTGGAGAGCAGGGACTGATCTGACATGAACTCTGGTGCCCTCCATTTGACCATTTCCCCTTGGTGGGGAAGTCTGGTGGCACTCAGCGGAAGGGGAAGCAGGCTATCCAGATGAGAACTGATAGGCTGTGATCGTATAGTAGGGGAGGAGGTCCTGTTCTGTCACAGGTCTAGGGGAGGGGAATATGGTGAAAGATGGAGGGAGGGGAACGGGAAGATACAAGTGAGGGGATAACAATTGGGATGTAATATGAATAATAAAATTTAATAAATAAAAATGATTGCAGACTCACAGCTGAGAAATAGGGATAAAGAAGGCCTCTATGACAACCCCTACTGCCCCGCCCCCATGAAAGTAACAGCATAGACAGGAAACCATTGAAGAGAAGAACCCTTACAATTTATAATAAGGATGCTCAAATATAGTTTTCCACAACTGATAGATTCTGGCAGCAGTGCCAGTGGGAATGGACTGGTTTCCTTAAGGGAGTGTCTAAAGGGAGTTTGACCATGCTCCTGTGAATATATAGGCAAGAAAGATTGGACTAGTCACTGTCTTCTTCTACTCCTCTTTCTCCTCCTCCTCCTCCTCCTTCTTTTTCTTCCTCTTCTTTTTTTTGGTGGGAAGAGCACGGGTGAGGAGGCAAACCTGTGAGGACTGGGACGTGAGTGTGATCACATGCATGATGTAAAATTTCTAAATAATCCAAGAAAATATTCTATGGGAAACAAAAAAGATACAGACTAACAACATAGAAGAAAACCAGGACACATTCTTTTGCTTCATCCGGAAAATACACATCAACATCAAGGATAGACATTACCTCAGGGTAAAGGTTTGGAAGAAGATATTCCAAAACAGTGAACCTAAGAAACAAGCTGGTGTAGCCATTTTAACATCTAACAAAATGAACTTCAAACCAAAATTACTCAAAAGAGATGGGGAAAATGTACATGCTTATCAACGGAAAAAAAATCTACCACGAAGACATTGCAATTCTTTTAAAAAATATTTATTTATTTATTTATTATTATGTGTACAGTGCTCTGCCTGCACATACACCTGCAGTCCAGAAGAGGGCATCAGATCACATTATAGATGGTTGTGAGCCACCATGTGGTTGCTGGGAACTGAACTCAGGACCTCTAGAAGAGCAGACAGTGCTTTTAACCACTGAGCCATCTCTCCAGCCCCTGAAAAAAATTTTAAAAGGTCATCTGCAGCACTTTATAAAAACTTAAATGTATATACTTCCATTTCCCTGTGCCCTTCTGCCAGAAGTGTAGACTGTTCCAGTGGTGATACTGCAATCACCAGTTACAGGATTAAAGTGATTTTGGTTTTTTCTTTGTTATTAAAAAGTAAGCCTTCATCTGTACTCATTCTGGAATTTTCAACAAACTGAATGCAAGATAGATTCTATTTGATGCCATGCCTTAGTATTTTAGTTTTTTATTAAATGTTTTTTATTTGTTACATATACACTTAGATCATTACACATATCTCGGTGCACCTAAATTTCTGAATGTAAGTCAATGTCTATCACATCTTGTCATTATCAACTTCCAACATCTATCTAGTCCTAAAAACATCTTAACCTCTAAACGACTAAACTATCTAGTCTTCAACCCCAATCAGAGACTTGAGAAGGAATAAAACTGATTACCTGAGTATACAGGGAGTGCTGGTTATTAGCTTCCCAAATGAGAAGATGACAGAGACAGATTGCAACTTGAGCAGTCACCCAAAACTCTATAATGCTGGAGCATCAACTTTTATGAATGTGGGCGCTCTCTCATTTGGGGCGTAGATGTTCAGAATTGAGACATAATCTGGGTGTGTTTTTCCTTTGATGAGGATGAAGTAACTTTCACCATCTCTTTTGATTAGCTTTGGTTTAAAGTCTATTTATTAGGTCAGGTTGCTTCTTGGGTCGTTTGCTTGGAATACAGTTTTCCAACCCTTTACTCTGAGGTAATGTGTATCTTTTTTGTTGAGGTGTGTTTCTTGCATGCAGCAGAATGATGGATCCCGTTTTTGCATCCGTCCTGTCAGCCCATGTCTCTTTATTGGGGCATTGAGGTCATTAATGTTAAGAGAGATTAATGACCAGTGGTTGTTAGTTCCTTTTATTTTGATGTTGTTGTTGGTAGAGTGTGTGTGTGTGTGTGTATGTTTCTGTGTTTTGGCTTTGTGGATGTGGAGTCATTTATTTCCTGTGTTTTACTGGGTGTTGTTAGCCTTCTTGAGTTGGAGTTTTCCTTCTAGTACCTTCCGTAGGGCTGGATTTATGGTTAGGTACTGACTAAATTTGTTTTCATCATGGAATATCTTGTTTTCTCCATCTATGGTGGTTGAAAGTTTTGCTGGGTATAATAGTCTGGGTTGGCATTTGTGTTCTCTTAATGTTTGCATGACATCTGTCCAGGCCCTCCTAGTTGTCATACTTTGTTGAGAAGTCAGGTGTAATTCTGATAGGTTTGCCTTTATATGTGACTTGACTTTTTTCTCTGGCAGCTTTTAATATTCTTTTTGTTGTTGTTGTTCTGTACATTTAAAGTTTTCGTTATTACTTGGTGGGAGGATTTTCTTTTCTAGTCGAATCTATTTTGAGTTCTGTAGGCTTCTTGTGTGTTTATGGGCATTTCTTTCTTTAGGTTGGGGAAGTTTTCTTCTATGATTTTGTTGAAAATGTTTTCTAGGTCTTGGAGCTTGGAGTCTTCTCCTTCTATTCCTATATTTGTTATTTTTAGTGTCCCAGATTTCTTGGGCATTTTGTGTCAGGAACTTTTTAGATTTAATGTTTTCTTTGATCGATGTATTAATAAACTTGATTGTATCTCCCACACTTGAGATTCTCTCTTCCATTTCTTGTATTCGGTTTGTATGACTTATCTCCATGGTTCCTGTTCTCTTCCCTGTGTTTTCTAACTCTAAGACTGCATCAGCATGTGTTTTCTTTGTTGCTTCTAGTTCCCTCTTTAGGTCTTGAATAGTCTTATTCATTTTTTTTTTCTCCCATTCGTTGAATTTTGTTGTAATCTTTATAGGATTTTTTTCAATTACTTTGTTTGTTTGAATGTATTTTCCTGTGTTTCTTTGAGTGATTTATTTTCATCTTTCAAGGCTTCTATCATTTTCATCACCTCAGATTTAAAGTCTTCTCCTTGTGTTTCATGAGTGTTCGTATCTCCAGGGCTTGCTGTGGTAGGATCACTGGTTTCCGGTGGTGTTATTTGGCTCTGAGTTTTGTTGCTAGTTTTCTTGTGCTGTCCTCTAGGCATCTTGTCATTGTCTCTGGTGTTACAGGCCTACAGGTTTCTTCAATGGGGTTGCTGTCTGTGTCCCACATGGGCCGGGCAAATGGGGAGCAAATAAAGAGAGATCCAAGCCTAAAGTTGTTTGCTAGGGCTCCCCAGAGGCCTTCTCAGGATGGTGGACAGTGGGTGTTAGAGCCTGCACCCAGATCAGCTCAGCTGGGTTCCTTGTCTGTATCCCAGTTGGGTCTGGCAGGAGAGGAGTGGCCTGATTTCTGAGGCCAAACCTGCTTAAGTGCCCTACAGTCCTTTTTGAGATGGCAGGACTCTGTCTATCTGCTATGTTCCAGATGGGCTAGGTCAGTAAGCAGCTGGGGGCTGTGAGAGATCCAAGCTCTAAGCTGCACAGGTGCCCTGAAGACCTTTTTGAAATGACAGCAACTGTGAGCCTTGGTCTGTACCAGACTCAGTTCTGTCTATCTGATCTGTATCACAGATAGGGCAGGCTGGTAAGCAGCTGGGGGGCTGAGAAGAACCAGAGCCCAATGCTGCTAGTGTGTTCTACAGGCCTTCTTGATATGGCAGGGCTCTGTTTATCTTCTCTGTGCTCTGATTCGGCTGGGCCAGTAAGCTGCTGGCTGGGAGAGAGAGAGAGAGAGAGAGAGAGAGAGAGAGAGAGAGAGAGAGAGAGAGAGAGAGAGAGAGAGAGAGAGAGAGAGAGAGAGAGAGAGAGAGAGAGAGAGAGAGAGAGATCAGAGCTCAAAGACACTCACAGATCAGCAGCTAATGTGGAGTGTGGCCCACACAGGTCTCTACTCTGTGACCTAAGTGAATCAGGCCAAGAGGCTATAGGTGGGTGGGGTGAGATCAGAGCCTGAAGCTGCTAGCAAGATAGCAGCTAATGTGCATCGTGGCCTGAGCAGGTCTCTGCTCAGCTTGCTTGCTTTGTGTCTTAGCTGTGTCTGAGCTGTATGCTTCAGGCAGGTGGATGGAGATAGATCAAGGCCTGAAGTTGATTGTAGCTGGCTAATGCAGATTGTGGCTAGCACTTGGATTCAGCTCTTCCCTCCACAGGTCTTCTTGAGATGGCATGGTTATGCCTTTCTGCTCTGTGATTCACCTAAGCTAGGCCAGCAAGTAGTTAGGGGTCTGAGACAGATCAGAGCTCAAATGTGCTTGGGTGCCCTGCCCTCTTTCTCAGGAGTCAGCTAATGTGGATTATGTCTGGTGCTGTGACTCAGATCTGCTTGTCAGCTGCTCCCCATGCAGGATCCACCAAGCAGTAGATGAGCAGTGAGAGCCCTAAGCTGCACGGATATTGCACAGTCCTTTTGTCCCAGATAGGGCAAGCTGTAGGCAGGTGGTGAGATCCTAAAGCTGCACAGATAACCCACAGTCCTTCCCAAGATGGCGGCTGACATGGGCTGTCCCCCAGGATATTTTGTGGGTTAGCTGGGTGGCCAGCGGTTAGACCCACCTGTGCCCCCACAGAATGTGGATCCCTCTCACCTGGGAATCAGCAGCACTAGTGTTGTTACTCTCAGTTTGGTCTTTGTGTTGCTGCGCAGTCCTGGTTTTCCTGCTAATCAGACAGAATGTGTGATCGGTGCCACCATCTTGGATCCTATCCATTTATATTTCTTAATGCCATCCCTAGTCTATTACTAGACATCATTTATCAGAATCTTTTAAGTGGCTCATAGGTCTAACTTTATGAAAAGCAACATGTCTGTTTAAATAAAACTATAGAAACTCGGTACAGTGGTCAGGATAAATTTCAATGTTCTAGTTATGAGGATAAAGGAGTCATATGCTATAGATAAAAAGTGGTCCACTCAGGAGATCCACTTACTTCTCATGATATGCTTGTAACTTTCTTCCTCTCTTAATAAAGAGATTTGCACACATGAGTTCCCCAACATGAACCGTAGATGTTGATAACTGTGCCTGCTCCAGGAAGCCAATCGTTCAGTACACCTCATTTCTTTGTACCAACTCTCAATCTCTTATTGGATTTGATTGACGTACTTTTCTGTTACTATTATAAAATACCCAGACAGAAAGCAGCATATGGATGAAAAGATTTATTTTGGTTTATTCCAAATAGATGAGTTCACTACGTTGGGGGAGGGATAGTAGGGAAAGAGAAAGCATGGCAGCATAAGCAGGAAGCTGGTTGATGAAAGAGAAAGCATGGCAGCACAAGCAGGAAGCTGGTTGATCTTATTTCCATCCGCACACAGTAGGCAGAGTGAGAACAGCAAGTGAGGTTAAAGCATAAATTTCAAAGCCCACCCCGGTGATGTCATTTCCCTATCAAGGCTCCACCTGATAAAGAGATGGCTCTCAACCTTCTTAATCGTATGACCCTTTAATATAGTTAGTCATGTTGTGGTCAGCCCCAATCATAAAATTGTTTCGTTGTTACATCATACCTATAATTTGTTACTGTTATTTATAGCAATGTAAACATTAGACATACAGGCTATCTGGCATGTCACTCCCAAAGAGTTTTCAATCCACAGATTGAGCTCCACTGTGCTAAAGGTTCTGTATAACTATACAAAGCTATGGGAGAATCTCAGCCAACCCTAAAAAGTGGTGAGTAATGCAGAACTTAATTTGGGAGGAAAGATGAAAATATGGGGAGAAACCACAAAACCACTGTAGGCACAGGATGAGGCACTACAGTGGCCCAAGCCTTGGAAAATAAGATAAGGAAAAGTAGAGTTCAATTCTATTCTTGAGATCCCATGCCCACAGAAAGACAGAAGGAAATTAAATGAATGTACTTAAAGTTGAGCTAAACGGGAAATAGGTTGGATATACAGATGCCATGGGCATGGACAGATTTCACCAAGAGCATGAATATGCAGGCTTCTTGCAGATCCAGAATTTCTCTAAGAGACATGAGCTATCATTCCATCCAGAATATGAAAATTCTGCACAATCTTCATTGTCCATGTTGTTGGGCTCCCCATTAGACCAATAGTTCCTGAAATTGAAAACCCCCAAAGAACATCAACCTTTGTGCTGACCACTCAAACGTCTGGCACAAAGATGCTTTCACATCTATTCCATGTGCAGATGGTGGCCATACCACACTCAGAACCTGACAGCATGCTTAAGTTATTTGTATAAAAAAACTCATGTTCCATAATTCAGATTTCACAAAACTTCAATTGTGAAACCAAGGCAGTTTTATCTTAGGTTTTGCAGAATCAGGTGGCATCCTGAACAGAGGCAAAAAAAAAAAAAAAAAAAAAAAAAAAAAAAAAAAAAAAAAAAGAAAAAAAGAAAAAGACTGCTATACAGATTTGATGCAAATCAGTGGTTTTAAAAATCTTTATCGCACATTTCTGTCATGCTTTATTCTTCATTGGCTAAGTTCTTCAGTAAGGGAGAATATTACCAGTGTCTAGTGTAGCCTCCTTACTAAATTTCTCATCCTATTTGTCTTTCTGAATTCAGTGGAAGCCTGGGCTTTGTAGGGCACTCTCCAGAGAAGCTTGGGCACTGTTGAGCAAGAAACTGAAAGCACATACCCTGGAGTGGAAAAGGGTAAATTGCAGGGTCAAAGGAGATCAAGGCTCTGAGAGGCAGGGAAGCCCAGGCTTGAGCAAGTTGGTGGCTGAAACTGGTAATGGAGGCTCTCTAGGATCTCTGAAACTGAGAGAGGCAGAGGCAGAGGCAGGATCCCAGTTTTGTCTGAGAAAACAAAATGGCTGCTTCTAGAACAGTCAGCCACTTGCTCCTGCAGATGGGCACTGTGTTAGGTTGAGCGGCACTAGAAAGATGGCCGTAGCAATACATGATGACAATCCAAAATGGCAGAAACACATGGTGGCGAGAAGTCCATGGCTGACTGACCAGGAGCCAAGCCCTGGGGGTCCAAAGATGAGTTCTTTGGGGAGAAGGGGAGCCCTTCCTTCTCCAGAATAAGTGAAGAGTATCAGACAATCTTTGATGAAACATATGATGCCCATTTATTTCATGTGAAACAGGAACTTATAAACTTTGCGCCATGGGAAGGGATTTTGAGGGTGAATGTGTTTGAATCACTGGGCCTAGGAGAGCCAGGGATACTTTATTTGCATGCAACAGCAATCAGTCCTATCAAAAGAGGGTGATATCAGTACTTAATTATTCTATTGGTAGGAGAAGAACTCCAGACACAGGTAAAGGTCATTGGTTGAAAGCCAAGACCCCAAGTCATCTCATTAGCATGCGGTTCTTGTTTCCAGGAATCCCTAGGTGTATAAAGAATGGGGTTTGTATCAGAAAAGGGCTGGCCCGTTCTTTCCCTGAGGGCTATGTGACTTTCCCTTCAAGGATCTGGGGTTGCCCAGATCTGGCAGAGATGGAACCTAGCTGATAGAGGGTGTCTGTCATCTTGTACAGAGCTCAGAGGCAATCTGTAAATGCCAGACTTAGACCTTAGCAGAAGGTCCCACATTATTGATCCGGTACACAAAGCTTTTTTAACAAATACCTTGAGACTTGGGATTTTTCTCTTCACCCTGATATATAAACTCAGCCAATTAGCAGGTTCTCTGTAACTTTCTAACCCTTACAAAAACAGAGGACATCTAAACAAACAGGCACAAAGCTGGGAAAAATCAGGGACCCACTGAATTCTGATTATCTGTGATTCTCTGATTGATGATCACTAAGCATGTCTCATACTGAATATGGGACATTATATTTCACAATGCACTGAGATTCCAAGCTAGCCTAGTATACCATCTTACATGTTTATTTCCATGTACATCAAAAGAAAATTTTGGCCTCCATTCTTCCACCTGTTTCTTTCCATGGTATGGAACAATTCCTTTGTAGCTTCCACAGTATAGTGAATCTTTAAGTGTGACAAGCTGTATTTTGGAGGCAAGAATACTCCTATCTTTCAGGTTCTCTACGAATGCTCACACTTGGATCACACACTGATCCAAAACAAAATGCTCAAAGCAAAACAGTTGCCATTTTTATTAGATCAGCTGTGTCTGCTTGCAAAACCCGTCTCAACTGGACTTGTGGATAGTTCACATTCCTTTATAGGAGGGGGTGGAAAGAGTCATTGGATCCTCACCTGCAATTCCAGTTGCTCTCCCAACCAATAGGAACTATTCACAACTCAGTGGGGAAGGAATTACTGCAGTATCTACCACGTTGAAAACTCCTCCTTCAGCTCAGGTGGTGGGATTGGAAAGTCATATCAGAATTCACACACACACACCACACACACACACACACACACACATCCTGATTAACATAATTTCATGCCTAGGAGTCCAAGGAGTAGGTAGAAACCACAACTATTTCTTGGGTCATAGTTTCAATGCCCCCCAACACACTGTATTACCTCCATTGCAGTAGTGAACCATCCACCCACAGCCATTGGCCTTCCTTCATGGTGTCTGACAGCCCCATCCATGTTTTCCCTTTCTTCATAGAGATCCAATGAAGGAATCTCTGGATCAGAAAAAGAGAAGTCAAGATGAAGTTCTGCTATCACTTTCTAGTTGTGTCTTCTCAGTATCTTGGCGTAGAGATCTGCTTTCAGTCAGACCTTAGCTTTCTACTGCAACAACAAATGCACACTTGAGCTTATATCAGATCATTTACACACACACACACACACACACACACACACACACACACACACACACGTGCGCCCCTAGGAGAACAGAAACGCAGACTCAACGTACCTGCTCCTCATCACTTTTGATGACCACTAGTTGGGCCCCCACCTCCCTGCAGGTGTTAAGAGACTCCTTCCAGGTCTGTTGGAATGTGGAGAGGAAGTAACAGTTTCCTTGGAAGAGCATCCAGTCCCAGGGGCAGGGGCGGCACAGGCGGTCTGTTGGTGGATCGGATCAGGTGAACAAAGGTATCCGTGTTCCATGTTTCAGTTGAGCCTTTCAAGCACTTGAGAACTGGCACCCTCCCTTCCTCGAAACTGCATGTGGGGAATTGTGCTCTTCCATCTATTGTGTGGGTTGTCTTCATGTGTATGCACCTGCGATTGTTTGTGCACTGCTCTGTGTGTGCAAATGGAAGCCAGAAGTGGATGTTGGAAATTTTCCATTAGTCTCTTTATTAAAAAAAAAAAAGAATTGCACATGTGAAACAATAAAAATTAAATTTTGAGAGACTTGAGGGTGGCATGGGATGGCTGACATAGGGAGGGTGGAAAATTAGATACTTGCATTATAATAAAAATTTTAATTAAAATATATATCATTAATTTATTTGAGCAATTGATTCATGCAGACAATATCTTTTTGGCTTGTTACTTTTGAAATTATAATATAATTATAACCTTTATTTCTTCCCTTTCTTCCTTCCAAACCCTTGCATGTATTCCTTTCTACTCTCCTTAAAATTCACAAAGCTTTTTAATCTGACTATTATTGCATGTATATCTGTATTCAGTCAATATCTTTTGATCAAATCCAACAACCTCCCCCTCTTCATATTCCTAACAGAATCACCCTATTACACATTCCTGCCAACTTCATGCATTGTTGTTTTAGGTACAAAGTCCAGTTAATTACTGCCACTAGTGCCTTGCCCCCTCCCTCTCTCTCTGTCTCTGTCTCTCAATCTCTCTGTCTCTCTTTCTCTGTTTCTCTGTATCTCTCTCTGTTTCTCTGTGTCTGTCTGTCTGTCTGTCTGTCTGTCTGTCTGTCTGTCTGTCTCTCTCTCTCTCTCTCTCTCTCTCTCTGTGTGTGTGTGTGTGTGTGTGTGTGTGTGTGTGTGTGTGTGAGAGAGAGACTTTCTTTTGAGATTGGTTCTCTCATTGAACTTAGAGCTCCATGTTTTGGCTAGACTAGTGAGTGACCCCTGGAATATGCTTGTACCCCCGACCCCTACCTCACTGCCACATTAAAACACTGTGGCTATGCTCATCTTCTATGTGGTGGATGGGTGCAAACTCAGGTCTTCATGCTTTATTTGTACACTTTATTCACTGATCTGTCTCCCCAGACACAGCTATTAACCTCTTAACATCCTAAGTCTTGTCCCCTCCAAGATAACCCAAGGGTCCTTGGCCACATCTCTAAATACATAGAATATCAGAGACTTTAAATGTTAAAGAAGACATTAGGGGAATGCTTTAATTGTATGTATTCTGTACGCATGACCCTGTGTGTCTAAGAAGTGCTATTTTACTTGATAATCTGTGTTCCCAATCAACAGATGTAAAAGCTCAGGGCCTGGAGCTACTGTGGTCCTTGTGTTTAGTAAGTGCCATCTCCTATGCAGAAACTGAGGGACTGGAGACCAGGTAGCTGTATTCACCTCATCCCACGACAAAACACTTCCATGGTCATGGGGGTCCATTTTCCATTCACTTACCTAATCCACCCTTCAGTTGTTTGATTTCCTGGTGGATGTGTTCCTTTTCCTGATCATAGTCCTGGGAAGGAGGATTCTCAGTGCCTATGTCAAGAAAATGGAGATGGAAGCAGTTAGCTATTGCTTCAGGAAAGGAGCTGACAGGTAACCATCCTTATTAGACAAACTTCAAGACTAGGACAAAACCTCTAGATTGAAAAGCATTAAAAAGAAAACACTATTATGTGCAACATAATGTAGCAGGTCCTTAAAGTAAAAGAGAGGCTTCCCTTTTTTATAATTTTATTAATTTATTCACATTACATCTCGATTGTTATCCCTTCCCCTGTTTCCTCCCATTCTTCCCTCCCTCCCATTTCTCTCTTTCTCCCCTCCCCTATGTCTGTGATTGAGGGAGACCTCCTCCCCCTATATATGCTCTTAGAATATCAAGTCTCTTCTTGGTAACTTGCTATCCTTCCTCTGAGTGCCACCAAGTCTCCCCATCCTGGGGACATGGTCAGAAAAGGGGCACCAGAGTTCGTGTGAGAGTCAGATCTCACTCTCCACTCAACGGTGGAGAATATCCTGTTCGTCGGCTAGGCCTTGGTAGGGGTTCGAAGCTTACTGCCTATATTCTCCTTGGCTGGTGCCTTAGTTTGAAGAGGACCCCAGGATCCAGATCTGCCTGCCATAAAGTTCTTCTTGTAGGTTTCCAGGACCCTGTGGGTCCTACTATTTCCCCTTTCTTCCATGCTACTCTTGCCTAAAGTCTCAATCGGATGTCCTCTCCTCTGACCCACTTTCTTGGTAAGTACAGATTTTCATGGTACGTATCCCTTGGACTAGTGAGGCTTCCCTTTTTAACACCTTAAAAAGAGCTTCAAATGAGAGTCTGAAACATTGTTGTCAGGACAGCATAGTATCAGAAGGCCATGGGAGCATTCAGAGAAATTCCTCAAACAAGAGAAACGTTTTACTTTTTTTCTGTTTTTTTTTTCTTTTGGTTTTTCAAGACAGGGTCTCTCTGTGTAGCCCTGGCTGTCGTGGACTTGATTTGCAGCCCAGGCTGGCCAGGAACTCACAGTGATCTGCCTGCCTCTGCCTCCCAAGTGCAGGCATTAAAGGCATGCACCACCATGCCTGGCTATACTTCGAGGGAGTCACAGCAAAGTTTCACACCACATAACTTGTTCAACATAGCATGGGTGGCAAAGGCCAGGTAGCATACACTGGAGGTTGTCGAGCCACAAACAGATGCTTCTTAACTCTCTGACCCAGGGATAGAACGCTGTTCTATGGGAGGTCTGATTTCTTCAGGCTAGCCTTATCAAAAGAGCATCTTTTTGCAGTAACTTGTGATTGGTATAGAGACTCCTAACTATTCAATGTGTAGATAATAAGATCCTGTGGAGAGCTCAGGCACAGATGGGACATCTCTAACACAAACCCTCCCCCAGAAGTTCAGAGGTCATCATGGAAGTGGGGGCAGAAAGATGGTAAGAGACAGAGGCAGTGGAGGACTGCTGAAAAACAGTGTTTTCTGGATCCCACAGCCCTGTTGTTCATATGGACTCACAGTGTTGTGACTCCAGCTCAAACCTGCACAAGACGAAGTTCTACAAACCCAACAAGACGGAGAAGGGGCACAGGAAACATATTGGAGTAGCTGTGCGCCATTAATGGCTGCTGCGGAATGGAGAGGGAGACAGTTCTCTTATGCCCCAAGAGCTACCCATGCTCTAGTAGATGGTCTCACACTCATATACATAAGAAAGCAACAAGTGCATTCAGTGGATTATAAAAGTGAAGGAGCACATGAAGCTGGGAGGTAAAAGTGTCAGTGGAAGATGGGATGAAATGGAGGGCAGGGAGAAGGTAGGAAATTTGATCAAAATAATATACTTATGTGTGAAATTCTCAAATTAAAAAAAAAACTTTAAAGGCAGGGAAGAGCATGTGTTGGGTTCCCAGGGACATCATGTCCAAGTCCCAGAATCTTATTTGAATCTATCTCACTAGAAGATGAGGAATCCTGATGCCCAGTGCAGTATAAACCACAGGGATAAATGGAGGCAGACCATGCCTCTGAAACTACTTCCTTCCTGACCCTCAGAAGTCTGAAGAGGACACTTGACTAGTTCCTAGAAGGCATGTGAGACCACAGTCCCAGCTTTAATTTGACCTCCACCCCCATGCTGAAAGGGAGAGTGGAAAGCTCTAGCCTTGAAGGTTCCTGACCTTTGACAAGGATAACCGTGAGGAGAGCGGCCAAGAGCACAAGGGAGATGAGCTGCAGCACAGTGATGAAACCTCTGCAGTCCTGACACCCTGAGGAAGGAAAGTTTAATGGTACAGAGGGCATTGTTCATATGACACCTTAAACCAGGGAGAGCCTAGCATCCTATTTTCCTTCATGAACGTGGATTATAGACTCTCAGTTATCATTCTCCCACTGACTAGGTTTTCCTGTCCACAATCCACCACATGAGTATCAGAAGTCTGTCTCCAACCTCAACGATTCCAGAACTCTGCATTTCAGTCTTCTGGCTTCCAACTCTCTGGCAACCGATAACAAATACGTTCAGTCCCTGCTAGTCTGTGAACTGGGAGTTCAGTTCCCAGATGATACGTCCTTAGAATCTAGACTTCAGACTCCAGCCCTACTTCTTCAAACCTCAGGAATTCTTATCCTTATCCCACCCTTATCCCACAGGATTGAGGATTCCTGTTTCCCAGTATCCACCTCACCTAACCAATGTCCCACTTCTTAGCTCCTACTTCCCAAAGATGCAGGAGAGCAGACTCACTC
The DNA here is from genome assembly GCF_903995435.1 of Acomys russatus. Classification (NCBI taxonomy): domain Eukaryota; kingdom Metazoa; phylum Chordata; class Mammalia; order Rodentia; family Muridae; genus Acomys; species Acomys russatus. Next base: position 29,294,738 of record NC_067155.1, read on the forward strand.
TTCACCTCTCTAAGACTCTAGAATCAAGTATTCAACCTCCCCAATTTTAGGACCAAGAAATACAGCCCTGACCTTCACTTCTTTGGGAAACAAGAGTCTGGATATCATCAGCTTTCCCCCCCACAGGTTCCAGGGATTCACAATCCCCTGACTCCCTGTCCCCACTACATCTCCTCTCCCCTCCTTTCCTTTCCCCTCCTCTCCTCCATACCTTCTAAACCTTTGTCTACTTCAGAAAGTCTTCGACTCATGAGTAGATTGTATTCTGAAGCTTCTTAGAAATAGTGTTCCTTCTCACAAGCTCCTTCAGAGAATGGTCATAGCATCGCTCAGAGGTTGGCCAGGCTGAAACCTTAGTTTTCCATCACCCCAAGCTCCCTGGGCCTTAGTTCAACCTCACCCAATGAGCAGAGATGTTTCTCCTTCTCTCTATTGGAGATTTTCATCATCACTGTTGTCCATCAGTGTGTAGAATTCTGGGAACCACAGTTTTTCTTTGCCACACCCTTCTCCTTACTTCTCAGACCTACACTCAACCATGAAGAGAAAAGGAGAAGTGGGTGTCTGTCACCATATGAGCCACAGGAAAGAAATTGGAGATTAACCATAGATTAAATGTATGAGTTCTGGGGCTTCAGGGAGAGATGAGGAAGTTTAGAAGCCCAGAGTAGAGAGTATTAGTTAATACTTAGCATTACCAACCTCTTTGATGCCCTTACCAGAAAATATCTCAATTCAGCTATAGTATTCCTTAGATTTACACAAAGACCTTTATATTTGGCTGGAGAGGTAGCTATTCCTCCATGTTCATTGCTATTGTAATGACAGTTACCTAGAAAGTGAAGCAACTGCAGTGCCTATTGACTAATGGGTGGGTGATGGTAATGGTTTTGCACATTCTTATACATGTAATTACTCCCATTTAATTTCATATTTATTTTAATGAATTTTGCGTGAGTGTAGACGTCACCGTGTAATTTCAGTCTTGGAAAGTGTTCCTATAAAAGTTGGCTAGAAAGCAAGAGTGAGTTCTGGGTTTGATGGAGAGACCCTGCTCAATGAATAAATGGAAGAGCACTCAATGATGACTCCCATTATCAACCTCAGACCTCTATATGTTCATGCACCCACAAATACCTCTGCCCAGATATATGCAAATGGCATACACACATAACCACACTGTCCTTGCTAAAATACAGGAAAATAAGAAAATTAACTTTAAAGCTAGGGCATCATTGTTGTGTCTCCTGAATCTATAGTAAAAATCATCAGGCGGTTTCCTCAGTTCCTCTAGAAACCAAATATTAACTGCCCAAGGATTCGCTGCCTTGTGTTGCCAGTGTTCTCATTCACGGCAATTTCTAGTGATTGACTCTTGGGACTGAATAGTCAATGTTTACATTTATTTACTGCTTTCAATGACAATAACCTAAAATTCAGAAACATATACAGGCACCCATTGTCACCCACGGCAACCCAAAGGGTTCTCTTCATCTTTTGGGGGTTCAACTAATGTGATGCCCGATCCTTGGCTTTGATGGAGAGAAGAACTTCAGGACAAGGCAATATGGAGTCGCCTTGGCCTTTTGTAAAAGTAAAATGGTGATCAGGACAAGATGGCTCTGGGGGTAGAACTTGATATCATCCCTGACCTGAATTTGATTCCTACAACTCACATGGTGGAAGGAGAAAACCAACTCTCACAAGTTGTTTCTTGACTGTCACACACTCACCATGGTATGTTTGTGTGAGCGCGTGCGCGCGCGCGCGCGCGCACACACACACACAAACAGCCACACACACAATGAATAAATGAAGGAATGATGGAATGAATAAAAATAGAAAAATAGAAATGTGCTGGCGGGGGTGAGGGGTGGGGAGGAAGGCTCACCCTCGAGCTGTTTTAAAAGTGACTGGAGAATTTTGGGAGCTTTTGGAATTTCATTGCTTTTCACAATTCTTGAGTTTCTTTTTAAAAGTTCTTGTCTGAAAAAAAAAGTTCTTGTCTGTTAAGTTACAAGTATGCCTTTTAAGATTCTTATTTGCTTTTGTTTATTGATAATGAACTCTGATGACCTTAACCAGACTCCTTCCTAGACTGGCACAACAGTGGTGTAGAGACAGTAACAGGTCCTGATGAATTTGTGGCCTGCTGACTACTTCTAGTGCTCTGGTCTTCCTTGATGTTAATGCCCTTTAGAGAGACAGGGCTGGAAATAACTAATTGAAAACCAGCCATACTTTTTTGTTCCTCCTCAATGATTAGCCCAAACTTATTTCTCTGCTGCAAACTTTTCCTAGTTTTATTTCTGTTGCTATGACAAAATACCCCAATAAAAGAAAGTTCACAGAAAAAAAAAGGTTATTCAGCTTACAGTTCCAGCTTAGAGTCCATCATTATGGGGGAGACAAAGAAACGGAAACTTGAAGTAACTAGACAAATTCACAGTCAAGAACAGAAAGAGAACGAACACATGTGTGATTCCTCAGCCACACAGGAATGGTGCTACTAACACTGAGCTGGTTAAAGCTTGGAATCAAGACAACCCCCCATGGATATTTTATATGCTCATGCACCCACATGATATATAGAGAATTCATCCTTAAGACCTCTTCTCAGGTGATTGTATATTATGTTAAGTTGACAATTAAAAGTAGCAGTTTCCACCAGAGACCATGTAGACATCTGAGGGACATGCTGCTGCAGGTTGCTGGGGAAGACATGCTGATATGAGTTGTCTGTGCCACCACCTGATGGTCATGGGGACATGTTGCTGCCTGGGCCATCTCTGAGTTTGTGTTCCTATGGCAGCTGTGTTGATGTCCCAGGCTTGAGTTACCACCAAAGCCAATGAAGATGTTCCTGGTATGGACTGCACTTGAGGCACTGTGCTGAAATGGCTGTTCTCCAACTGTGAAGCTAAGTACAGCTAACTCTGATGCAGGGGAGCCTATGAGCTGTAACAAAGCACATGAGCATGGGAGAGCTGACTCTTCCCCTAATCTACCATGGGTTTCCTTCAGTGAAGGAGAGATGCCTTACCTCACTCCTTTGTCCTTCACCAGGAGAGCAGTTTCCAATGTCATAAGGGCAAGAGATCTGGCCCAGCACATTGGCTGGGCAGCACAGTAGAGCTGGCCCTGAGGGCATGAAAGCAGGACAGTTAAACCTGTTCCTTGCTTGTTTGGCATTGGGTGAGCTAGTCAGGACCACCCTGGAGAGCTCTCTGGGTTATGGGCACAGGAAAGCTAGCAGGCCGACCAACAAAGGTACCACCCAGGCCCAGATGCCAGACTTTGAGTTAGCCAACACCAACATCTACCCAATCTATGATGTAGAGCATGTCATGTAGATCCAAAGCTACTGGATCTCCACATCACGGGCAACAACAGGATATGCAACAGGAGTCCCTGTGAAAATCTAGTATTGATAGTGTAGCTGAATCCAGAGACCTTGAAGCAGAGCAATAATGCATTGCAATGCACATTGGAACATAAAGGTGTGTGGGCAAAAGGGTGTACAGTGTGACACACTGTGACACAGCTTCTGTGACAATATGTTTTCTTTTTTTCTAGTTCTATCTTATTTTATTTTCTTCTTGGGGGCGGAGGTTGCAAGGGTGGAGGGTTGACATAAAAATCCTGGGTGATGAGTAGGATTGTGATGGTTTATGAAAATGGTAAAGAAAATACTTAAGATCGCCCCCACCAAAAGACTGTAGCCATTTTACAGTCACTAAGAATTTTACCAGAGAATCACAAGTGTAAGGAAAGATAATTATAAATTTGGGATGACTACATACAGACCACTCCCATAGAAGGAAAACTAGGTATACATTTTTGGAAACAAAATCGTTCATTTATCCAATATAAACATTTTCTTTTGAGCTGGGGAAATGGCTCAATATGAAAGAGTGCTTCATGGCCAAGCATGGGGACCTGAGTTAGAAACCTATTACCCAAAAACAAAGCAAGGAGCTACTGCATTTGTCTCAATTACCATATTGTGGGGGTGAAGTGGAGATAGGACACTCCTGAAAGGCAGTTGGTTGGACTCTCAGTTTACCCAGGAGGGTGAGCTTCCAGTTCAGTGAGAGACCCTTTGTCAAGGTAATACAAGATAATGCAACAGCAAATGAGAAATGCAGTCTTTCTCTGACATCTGCATATGTGCATAGTGTGCACAAGTCTGCACACTCATGTGTATGCATCACACAGACAAATAAAAATATCTTAATTAATTCTTTGAGACTTTCATGCAATGTATTTTGATTCTATCCATCTGCCACTCTCCTAACTGATTCCAGCTTCTTCTCCTACCTCACTACCTTCCAATTTTCTGCCCTCTTTTCTTTATTATATTTGAGACAATGTCTCATTATGAGCCTTGGATTTCCTGAAACTTTCTATGTAATCTAGACTGGCCTCTCCAAGGGAAAAATTGCCCTGCCTCACCTTCCCAAGTGCTGAGAATAAAATTGCATCCCACAATATACCAATCTCTTTTTCTTTTATTGAAAATGAATTTTTTTTCACACAATATATCCTGATTGCAGGAGTTCCTTCCCTGTTCCTTCCTATCTCCCCTACCATATAGATACACTGCATTTCTGTCTCTCATTAGAAAACAAAAAGGATTCTAAGGAATAATAATAAAATATGACAAATTAAAATATAACAAGAGAAAACAAAAACTAACACATCATAGTTGGACAACTAACTTGTATTTGTTGCCTGTATAACAGCAATACCATCAGGCATCACTACCCTACTGTAGAATCTATTTTTAAAACTTACCCTTGAAAAAAATTCTTTGTCTCTTCCTTTCACCAAGATTAAAAACGTTATAGAAATTTGCCATTTGAGTGACAGACATTCTAACTGCCAGTGTGGAGTATTACAGGAAAAGGAAATAGATAAACCCTGGTCACAAGACTGCTTGGTTAACCATGGTTCTCTATTCTTTCAGAGACCAGAACCTGTACGATCTTCAGATCACATCCGAGAACAGACCACAGACCTGCTAATTTTGATCATTTAAAGTGGAGTAATAGGAGTTGGGGAGATGCCTCAGCAGTATAGGGGTGTGTCTCACACAGGATGAGTGCCTGAGTTTCTGTGATGAAGGCAGGGTGAGGCCACGTGTATAAAACAGGTGTGTGTGTGTGTGTGTGTGTGTGTGTGTGTGTGTGTGTGTATGTGTGTGTGTGTGTGTTTTACTGGAGATTGTTGGGTGCCAGCCAAGCTTTAGGTTCTGTTTAACTAAACAGAACGCCTAGTAGAGAGAAGGGAACACAAACCCACCAACAAAAACTTCAACCCCAAAATTACCCTGCCTACAAGATATAAAGATAGAGCAAATATTAAGAGAATGTCCACTCAGTGCCTGGACAAAATTGAGACCCACTCCATAAGAGAAAGCCAAACCCTGACATTATTTATGATTCTGCTCTACTTTCAGACTAGCATAGCTCTTGAATGATTATTAATATTTAATATTGAATTATTATTCTAAGTAATATAAGCAGTTACTTCTTAACCAGGTATATACACAAATAACCACACAAAGAGACTAGGATCTGTTTAATTAGCTCATAGCACAATGCTGTGCAATAATCACTGCATACTAAACCTCCATGCTAGTATAGCTTCCTCCCATTCTGATTTCCCTCTTTATACCTGCTTATTACTCATATCCTAGGCCCAGCTTATTCCTCCTAGTGCTCCCTGTTCCTCTCTACATGCATTCCTCTTCCTCCTCTTCTTCCTCCCCTCACTCTATCAGAATGTCTAACCATATTCTGTGTTATTGTACAACATTTGCTAGTTGAACGTTATTGTCAACATAGAGAACAAATGGTGACATGTTTACACAAACTTGAAACATGAGATACTTAGAATAAACATCACAACGCCATGTCCTGACTGATCCTGAGAGTGGAGTGGGGAGATTAATATTTGAATGAACAAGGATAAAGTGAACACCGGCAACAAGAACATTATGCCAATACACAGCTGTCCTCTGGGAGGGTCCACCCAGCAATAGATTGAAAAAATGCTGAGGCTCACAGACAAACATTGGGAGAGGTGTAGGGAGTCTTGTGTAAAAGTGGGGTGAAGGACAAAATGGCCCAGAGGGGACAGGAGCTCCACAAAAAGTCCAATGAGACAACTAGCATGGGCTCAGGAGGGCTGATAAATACTGGTGCAACAACCAAGGACTACACATAGACTCAACTTAGGCCCCATACAAATATGTAGCCAATGGGAAACTTAGTCTTCATGTGGGTCCTCTAGAAAGGTAAGTGGGCGTTGTCTCTAACATGGACTCTGTTGCCTGCTTTTAGATCACTTCCTTCTGGCAGGGATACCTTGCCTGGCCACAGGGGAAGAAAATGTGCTAAGTCATGAAGTGACTTGATGTGCTGGTATGGGTTGGTGGTAGTCAGGGTTCTCCTTATCTGAGGAGTAGGGGTGGGGTGTAGGGAGAGATGGAGGGAGGATGGGGCAAAGTGGAGTGGAGGAAGGGTGCTAAGATTAGAATGTAAAATTAATAAATAAATTTAAAAAATAAAGAAAACAAGGAATTCCCGAAATTTGTGGATAAATGGATTGAGCTAGAAATGATCATAATGAGTGAGTTAACCCAGGGCAGAAAGAATCAAATGGTATATACTCACTTATATCTGCATACTAGCCCAAGGGGCATGTCCCACGAAAGCCTTCACTTACCAGGAAACTGGGACAGCGGGGAGGACATCCTATTGGGGCTCTAGATGAGAGAAGCATGGAAGAATAGCAAAGTAGAAGGATCCAGAGGGTCCTAGAAACCTACAAGTAGAACATTATGATAGGCAGATTTGGGCCCAGGGGTCCCGCTCAAACTAAGGCACCAACCAAGGACAATACAGGCAGTAAACTTTAAACCTCTACCCAGATCTAGCCAATGGTCAGAACATTCTCCACAGTGGAATGGAGAGTGGGATATGACTTTCTCATGTACTAGGGTGCCTCACATTTGACCATTTCCCCTGGAGGGGGAGACCTGGTGGCACTCAGAGGAAGGACAGCAGGTTGCCAAGAAGAGACTTGATACCCTATGAGCATACACAGGGGGAGGTAATCCCCCTCAGGAACAGTCATAGGGGAGGGGAATAATGGGAAAATGGGAGCGAGGGAAGAATGGGAGGATACAGGGGATGGGATAAACATTGAGATGTAACAAGAATAAATTAATTTAAATAAATAAATAAATAAATAAATAAATAAACAAATAAATAAAACATCCTCCAAAGAAGCATATATTGAAGGCTGGTACTAAATGCAGCAACAATCCTCATATGCTCTTCTTTAAGTGGTGATTAAATATTAAGAACTTTAATTTGATAAATCTATTAGTGCATTGACTAATTTATTGCTGATGAGTTGTTATGAGGTGGGACTTGGAGGAAATGGATATTAGAAACAAAAAAAGAAGGTACATCTTGTCATTCCCTTTCTAATTTTTGCTTTTACTATTTTTATTCAACCCTGTACATAGAAATTTAGTCATGAAATAACATAAAAAACAAATTCAAATGATCTCTATGGTCAAATGACATCATCTTTGTAAAAATAAAAATTCTTAAGTATCTATATGCAAAAACTAGACTCAGCAAGTGTATATAGCAAAGTCACAGAACACAAAATTAGTACATACAAATAATTGTATGTAATTAGTTATTATTGTAATTATATGTAATAATTTTCATATTAGTAACAAATAATTAAATGATCTGCATTGAAAAGCAATTCCATTCATAATAGCATCAAAAAACAAAAGCACTTTTTAAAAGTTAATAACATTTTAATTTATATTTTCAAAATGTCATACCTGTATACACTTTACTTTGACTATACTCACCCTTGTTACCTCCCTCAAATTTCTACTGGAAACCACTAACTTATCTTCTTCCCAGTTTAATGTCCTTTACCATCATCATTGTCATTGCTGTTGTTGTTGTCATCATCATCACTACTAGTCCCCTGAGTCCAATTAAGTAAATGTATACAGAATCATCCACTGAAGCAAGAGAAATCTGTCAGCAGCTGCAACCTCCCTTCCCAAATTACTTTCCTTTCCTCAGAGATCATCAACCCACAAAAGCTTCTCATTTCAAGAAGGGGCTCAGACAGCCCCTCCTCCACCCATACTGCAAGTTTGACGAGCTTGATTGTTTGTAGGCAAGCACAGCTTCCCTGCAGTGACATGTACACCTGCTATGTCATGTATAGATTAGAAACACACCCAATGAGAGTATCACAAGGCCTATCAAATGAAACTACAAAATATTGTTGGAAATTTTTTTTAAGAAAAACCACATAAGTGTGGAGATAGACCATGTCTATAAAATGGAACTCTAAATAGTCTTTCAGATGGCAACTATTCCCTAATGAATCTACACATGCAATGAAATCCCTACTCAAGTTAAATTTAATTTTGTAAAAAGTATTTTTGGTTGTGAGACTAGCCTTTAATGGCTGGGCCATCTCTGTGTCCATCACTCAGGCTTGATATGAGAGTTTGTGCCTCTTCTTATTGTATCTTATTATGGCATGCTCGGGGGATATTCCTGGAAGTACTGCTCTTTTATGACGGGAAAGGGAAAAGGAGTGGATCTTTGGAAGAGAGGAGGTAAGGGGAGTTGGGACGGTGGAGGGAAGGGAAACTGTGCTTGGGATATACTGAAAGAATAAATAATAAAAATCTATGAGCATATACAGGGGGAAGAAGTCCCCCTCAGTCATAGTCATAGGGGAGGGGAGTAAGGGGAAAATGGAAGGAAGGGAGGAGTGGGAGGATACAAGGGATGGGATAACCATTGAGATGTAATATGAATAAATTAATAAAAAATTCAAAAAAAATTAATAATAAAATATATCAATGAGCTAATCATAAACTTACAAGAAGATTTAAAAACACTTAAGACAGACAAAAAGATTTCAAAAGCACGTAAAGAAAACATAATGTACTTAACTTCAAGACTACAAACTGCCATAAGGATAGGCATTTACGGGATTGCAGGTAATGAAACTACACACTTTTAAATTCACTTTACATCATGGTGGTAGCCTCATCCCTTGTCACCTCCCAGTAACATACTCCCCCTTTTCTCCCAACCTCCCTCCCGTATTCCTCAGAAAAAAGGGAGCACCCCTACTCAACCACCTCAGCTCATCAAGTCACATCAGGACTGAGCACATCCTCTTCCCCTGTTCCCCGGCAAGGCAGTCTTGCCAGGGGGAACTAGTGAAAAAGCTGGCAAGAGAGTCCATGCCAGACAGAGCCCCATTCCCCTTAACAGGAAACAGACATCAAGTCTGAGCTACACACCAGCTACATCTTTGTAGAGAGGCCTAGACTCAGCCCATGCAAGGTCTTTGGTTGGTACCTCAGTCTCAGCAGGCTCCTCTGAGCCTTGATCAGTTGGCTGTTCTGGTTCTTTTGTGAAGCTCCTGTCATCTCCAGGTTTTTTCCTCCTTCCCCACACTTTTCCATCAGACTCCCTAAGCTTTGCCCACTATTTGGCTATGAGTCTCAGCATCTCTTTCTAGGCACCACTGCTTGGAGCCTCTCAGAGGACAACTTTGATAATAGTGTTAAGGTTGGTTTTCTCCCATGGGGTTTGTCTTGGGTAGGGCCAGGTATTGGTTGGCCATTCCCTCAGTCTCTGCTCTATCTGCTCTACCTTCATCCCTGCACATCTTGTAGGCAGGGTGAATTTTGACTCAAAGTTTTTGTGAGTGGGCTAGTATTCCCCTTCCTCTACCAGGGGACTTGTCTAGTTAGTGGGTGACCTCTTCATTCTCTATGGCCCCACATGTATGGGTCTCTTTTAGAGCCCCTCTCATATCTCCCCAGGAGCCTACACTTACATAGATCTCCAACTCTTCACAGAAATTCCCCCACCCACAGTTCCTCTTTTCTCTATGGCCTTTTGTCCTCACACTGTTGCTCTGCCCCAGTCCATTCTTTACCCATAAATCTCTGGTTTTCCTCTCCTACCTTGTTCCATCTCTTCAACCATTACCTCTATTTATTCTATTTCCCATTCTGAATGAGATTATATCACCCTCCATTGGATCCTCCTCGTTACTTACCTTTTTTGGTTCTGTGCATCGTAGAATGTTTTTCCTGTACTATGCGGCTAAAATCCATTTGTAAGTGAGGACATAACTATGTGTGTCTTTCTAGATCTGGTGTCCTCACTCAGGATGGTCTTTTCTACTTTTGTCCATTTGTTGTAGGACTCTTCTGGATAAGGCTGAAGTCTAACTCTGTCAGTTAGCCATTCCACACTCACTCTATAAAGATAGACTTCTGTTTCTTAGTGGGGTTCTCACTCCACATGACCCAGTAACCCCAGTTAAAAAAAACACATAGCCTTAGGGATTATTACAATTCTGACCCTTTCCTGATAAGGAATTTGACCAGCAAGCAAAGAGAATTCCTGAAAGTACCCCACCCTATGCTGAGCAGATCCTAGCCTCCAGCAAATGACCTTAAATTGTACCTAGAAGTATCCCCTTACACATAGGATAATTATGATTTTCTCTTTCCTGTGATGGGACAATTCTCCTCTATGTCCCTGTGTGTAAATGAGCTACTGTACCACTGTATGTAGATTAAGTATCCTAGGACCCTTAGCCCTAGCAAATCAGGCACATTCATCCTCAAAACTCCACCCCAATGCCCAAGGTTTATAAATAAAGGCTGGCTGGCTTGCCGGGGGTGGTAATCATGTCCTCTTGCTCACCATTCGTCCACCATGACTGAGACTCCATTTGTCAGGGGGGCGATCTGTAACTACCACTGGAGGCCCTTGGTCAGACAGCAATGGAAGAATTGCCTTTTCAGCTGATGGAGCCTGCTTGACCACTGCCGATATCTTGGTGCTGACCCCGGTGAAGCATTACCAGGCCTGTGTCTCACTGGGCCTGCCTGCCAGCAGGCTATGGACATCTGCCTGCTTCAGCTGCTGTGCTTGGCATAGCAGCTCAAACAGGAAGCCTGCCCAGAGAAGCTGGGAACCTGGCCTAATGCCCTTGGCCTCAGGCCTCAGCAAAATGGGAGCTTCTGTTGCAAGGCTCTTTCCTGCTTTATACCCAGAGGGAATTTTCTGTTTTTGCTTTGTCTTTTTACTGTATTACATTTTTTTTAAAGATTGGAAGAAAGGCTGATGGGATATGAAAACCAGAAGTGTCATTAAATTCTACAATTCTAGAAAAGATTTCAGAGTTGGTGATGCAACAAGACAGTTACTGGGCAGAGATGGAAGCACTTAGGAAGCAAATAGCTCCGCTGATAAATGGAGGAAAAAAAGTGTGCAGGTTTGGTAATAACTAAAGATTGGAGTTCTCCCCTCTTGCCACCCCACCCTGCTCCACCTGCCAAGTATTCAGAGCGCCAGCTTGTGGAAGAGGGTGGAGAAAAATGGGAAGACAGAGAGAATGGAAAGGATTCTAGCAGAATGGAAAAGCAGACAGGGAAAAAGGGCTTTGGAGACAAGTGCTTTAATAGAGAAATTCTCTAGAGCTACACAGACACTGTCAGGTTTTCCAATCTTTGTGCAACATGTCCCTGCTAATGATGGTGGTGAGGCTTGTGACAAGATGGCATGGCAGCGTCCAGTGGATAGTCTAGATGTAAGGTATTTTAAAGAGTCTATTTTATGGTACGGAAAGAATTCATCTTTCATTAAACAGATGTTAAGTAATTGGGCTATGCAGCATAGACTTATTCCCCAAGATTGAAAAGAATTGGTGCCAGCTGTGTTAGAAGTGGCTCCATAGTTACAGTGGTTATCATGGTGGAGAAATGAAGCTACAGGAACAGAACAACAAAATATAGCAAGGGGGAATAAATGTTAAAGATCAATTGTTTTGTGAAGGGCTTTATTCTGGCTCAAGAGAACAAACCCAATCTGAAGATCTAGTAATTGAATAATGTCATGCTGCATCTTTAAGAGCTTGGGACATGGTTGAGGAACCTGGTAAAGCAACCACATAATTTACTAAGGTATTTCAAGGCCCCAGAGAAGCTTTCACAGAATTCTTACAGAGATAGGATTCAGCTCTAGATAAAGCCATAGCATATCCTAAGGCCAGACAGGCATTGAAATTGATCATAGCATTTAAGAACGCAAACACTGTATATAAAAAAAAGCAATTAGACCATTAAAAGCACGAGGAGCCCCAGTAGATGAATGGGTAAGAGAGACAGCTAATATTGGCTAACAGGAGCATCAAACCAACATCACAGGACAAGCTATAGCTAGAGACCTCATATATCTAAACACCCCACGCTTGAATTGTGGTAAATTTGGACACTTACAAAGAAATTGTAAAGTTAAAAGTTCCAGACCTCAAAATAACAGGTGTATTAACTCTGGTGAAAATGGTACTCATAAGAAAATTTGCTCAACCATGTTCATAGCAGCCTTATTCATAATAGCCAGAACATGGAAACAGCCTAAGTGTCCCTCAGTAGAAGAATGGATAAAGAAACTGTGGTACATATACACTATGGAATACTACTCAGCTACTAAAAACAAAGAATTCCCGAAATTTGTGGATAAATGGATTGAGCTAGAAATTATTATAATGAGTGAGTTAACCCAGAAGCAGAAAGACTTAAATGGTATATACTCACTTATATCTGCATACTAGCCCAAGGGGCATGTCCCACGAAAGTCTTCACTTACCAGGAAACTGGGACAGAGGGGAGGACATCCTATTGGGACTCTAAATGAGAGAAGCATGGGAGAATGGCAAAGTAGAAGGATACAGAGGGTCCTAGAAATCTACAAGTAGAACATTATGATAGGCAGATTTGGGCCCAGGGGTCCCACTCAAACTAAGGCACCAGCCAAGGACAATACAGGTGGTAAACTTTAAACCCCTACCCAGATCTAGCCAATGGTCAGAACATTCTTCACACTTGAGTGGAGAGTGGGACATGACTTTCTCACGTACTCTGGTGCCTCACATTTGACCATATCCCCTGGAGGGGGAGACCTGGTGGCACTCAGAGGAAGGACAGCAGGTTACCAAGAAGAGACTTGATACCCTATGAGCATATACAGGGGGAGGTAATCTCCCTCAGGAACAATCATAAGGGAAGGGAATAAGGGGAAAAGGGGAGGGAGGGAAGAATGGGAGGACACAAGGGATGGGATAACCATTAAGATGTAACAAGAATAAATTAATAATAAAAAATTAAATTAAAAAAAAAAGAAAATGGTACTCTCATAGAAGAGAACAAGGAGGTTCTGGCCATGGTGGTGATGATGTGCCACGCCTTCCAGGGTATTGTAGCTACTGTGGGAAGGGGAAACATTGGTCTAGGGATTGTCAGTCCAAGAGAGATGTACAAGGCAATCTCTATCCATCAGAAAACGAAAGGAGGGGCCTGTTAGCACGAGGCCCCACAACAAACAATATGAGGTGTCTTTCATTGGTCAGCCAGGAGATAACAAACATGCAGGAAGATGAAGAGTAGGCACCAATTATTTAATGCATGCTACTGAAAGCAGCACAGCTTTGGATCTGGCCTAAGGTAAATCTCTTGCACTACCCACACAGGTTGAATATTACAAAATAGATGTGTTGATAGATTGATAGATAGATAATGATATGATATGATAGTACACTATAGTAAATATAAAGATGGTTTTCAAACACTTCAGAGATCTAAAAAATATGGAATTTAATAAGAAAGTGTTTTTCTAACAGAGAGACACATCTGCTCCTGGTAGCACCTCCAATCTACTTCAATGAAGATGATGTGCATCAAATAAACAAATGTGGCAAAATTGCCACTGAACTAAAAAACTGTTCTTATCTCTATCGGCAACAGCTTACTGACTGTCCAAACTGTGATGAAGCATGATACTGGGGAATTGACTGAACAGCTTTGCAGAGACAAGGTGGACCAGTCCTTCAAAATTCCTGCTTCACGGAAAAGTCTGTCACCTATTCTGAGCTGGTAGGCTGAAGACTGGATACCCCAATGATACAAGAAAACCTTTGGTGACTGTCCAGGCATTCAACTGTTTCTGTCAAGTCTATGCTTTTGGAAGTTGCTTGTCTGCATTTCGTCCATATTAGGTAATATTTCCTTCTTATGTCTCTGATGGGGATGAAGACTGGATAACCATAGTATTACTCCAGTTACAATTTAATTGTTCAGGGTCTAAAAGCATGCTTATCGATTGATAAATATAAGGTATAATCAGAAAGTGATTTGGGAAAACTTTGAACACTATGATAGGACTCACTAGGATAGGATAAATTGTGGAATAAGTTCTCCAATATTGTCAAATACAAATGGATTGGACCTTGCAAATTCAACTTTTACTGGACAATTCTCATATAGTTTTTTTTTAATGGAAAGGGAGATATGTAGTGGATGTATACTTTTTTGCTTTGATCCCAAGTGTAGGATGTGAAACAGACTTGTGTGAGTGTGTGTAGTGTTTTTCTACTGAAAATAGACTTGTGAGAGAACAGGTGACATTTGCCCACTTGAAGAGGAACTGCCTCTTGTGGGGGCATGGTCCTTGCCAATTGATAAACATCCTAGCATGGACTCTGAGAGGGTATAGATAGATGGTCAGACAGAAAGACAGGCAGATAGATAGATAGATAGATAGATAGATAGATAGATAGATAGATACAGGCCTTCTTGACCTTGACTGTTCATCACTCCACTTCAGGACTCTCCTAGAGAGAACTCATATGAGTGCCTTGAGCATCTATGTTCCAGCTGATGCTCAAGGTTCCAGCTGCTGGTATGGGCTCTGGCTGCTGCCTCAGGTTCCAGCAGCTTCAGTTGCAGTCATCTTTGCTGAATTCTGGTTTGCTATTTAATTGGTCTATTGGAATCCTGCCCACTATGCCAGTGGAGATGTTCCAAGGAGCTGAGTCTAAAACAGTCTACTTCTCCTCTTCCCATTATCCTCTTTTCTCTCCTATATAGGGTAAGTGAGTTAGAAATGGGGTATAAGCATTAAAGAACACAAAATAAAGTAGGTTTGAAAAAGTTCAAAGCCTACAGATCTTTTTTTGTTGTCTTATTGCTCTGGGTAGGATTTCAAGTATTAGATTGAAGGAATATGGAGAAAGTGGGCAGCCTTGTCTTGTCTTTGGTTTTAGTGGAGATGCTTGGGTTTCTCTCTATTGAATTTGATATTGGCTATTGGCTTTCTGCATATAGCCTTTATTATGTTTAGGTATAGGCCTTGTATCTCTGATCTCTCCAAGACTTTTATCATGCAGACTTTTTTTATTTTTTCAAAGGCTTTTTCTGCATCTAATGAGATGACACTGTGATTTTATTTCAGCTCATTTACATGGTGAATAAAAGCACAAACAACAAAAGTCAAAATAACATGGCATCTCAAAAGCTGAGTTATTCCAAAGAATCAACCCTGGGAATACAAACACAATTGAAGCACAAGAAAATGACTTCAAATCCTTAGTAATGAAGATGAAAATGGAGGAAAAAAATCTGTAAACAAATATAGGAAGATACAGCCAAACAGATTGAGGATCTTAGAGAGGCCATGACAGAAGCCTATAGACAGGAAATGAAGAGATCACTGGAAGAAATTCAGAAAAATGGAAACAATCAGATGAAGGAAATCAAAACTGATCAGGATCTGAAGATGAAAATGGAAATAATGATAAAATCACAGAGAGAAGGAAGCTTAGAGTGAGAAAATTTAGAGAAGAAAGCAGGAAATGCAGAGGTAAGCTTCACTAACAGAATTCAAGAGATGAGGGAAAGAATCTCAGATGTAGAATGTATGATAGAAAAATTTGATGAAACTATAAAAGAAAATGTTAAATCTGAAAAATTCCTGACACAAAATGTCCAAGAAATCAAGTACACCGTGAAAATACAAAACCAAAGGATAAAAAGAATTGAGGGGAAAAAATTCCTGGCTCCAAGGCTCAGAAAATATTTTCAACAAAATTATAGGAGAAAATTTCCCCAGCTAAAGAAAGAGACACATATAAACATACAAAAGGCCTACAGAACAGCAAATATAATAGACCAGAATAGAAAATATCCCACCATATAATTATTAAAACACAAAGTTTATGAACAAAGAAAGTATTAAAAATGGCAAGAGTAAGGCAAAGCAAGATATAATGGCAAACCTATTAGAATTATACCTGACTTCTCAGAAGAGACCATAAAAGCCAGAAGGGCCTGGACAGAGGTCTTGCAAACCCTAAGAGACCACAGATGCCAGTCCAAACTACTATACTCAGTGAAACTTTCAATAACCACTGATGGAGAAAACAAGATATTCTATGACAAAAACAAATTTAAACAGTACCTATATAGAAATCTAGCCCTAAAGAAGTCTCTAGAAGGAAAACTCTGACCCAAAGAGCCTAACTACATCCAGAAAGACACAGGAAATACATAAAATCACTTTAGCAAAACAAAAACCAGACAAACACACAAACACACTACCACAACCAACATCAAAATAAAAGAACCTAACAGTCACTGGTCATTAATCTCTCTCAACATCAATGGTCTCAACTATTCAATAAAATGGCACAGACTAACAGAATGGATGCATAAACAAAACCCAACCTTCAGCTACATCCAAGAAACACATCTCAGCCATAAAAATAAACATTACCTTAGGGTAAAATGCTGGAAAAAGTACTTTCAAGCAAACAGACAGAAGAATCAAGGTGGAGTAGCCATTCTAATATATAATAAAATAGACTTTCAACCAAATTAATGAAAAGAGATGAGGAAGGACACTTCATACTCATCAAAGGAAAACTCAACCACGATGACATCATAGTTCTGAACATCTATGCCCCAAACACAAGGGCACCCACATTTGTAAAAGAACATTAATAAACCTTAAAGCACACATCAATCCCCACATATTAATAGAAGGAGACTTAAACACATCCCTTTCACTAAAAATTAGGTCAAGAAAACAGAAACTAAACTGAGAAATAATAACACTAATAGATGTCATGAATTAAATGAACCTAACAGATATCGACAGAACTTTTCACTCAAGTATGAAAGATTACACCTTATTCTTAGCAACTCACAGAACCTACTCCAAACTTGACCATATAGTAGCTCACAAAGCAAGCCTCAACACATACAAGAAGATTGAAATAATATGTTGTATCCTATCTGACCACCATGGACTAAAGCTGGATTTCAACAACAGAAAAAACAAAAAGCCAACACACACATGGAAACTGAACAACTATTTACTTGATGACAACTGTATCAAGGAAGAACTAAAGAAAGAAATTAAGGACTTCCTAAAATTCAATGGAAATGAGGTACAACATACCCAAATTTATGGGACACGTTGAAATCCATGCCAAGAGGAAAGTTCATAGCACTAAGTACTTTCATAAAGAGATTGAAAACATTTAATATAGGCAACTTAATAACACATCTGGAAGCCCTAGGGAAAAAAAAGAAGCAGAAACACTGAATAGGATTAGACAGTTGGAAATAATCAAACTCAGGGCTGAAATCAATAAATTAGAAACAAAGAGAACAATTCAAAGAATCAACAAAACCAAGAGCTAGTTCTTTGAGAAAATCAACAAGACAGACAAACCATTAGCCAAGCTAACTAAAAGGCAGAGAGACAGTATCCGAATACAAAACCAGAAATGAAAAAGGGAGATATAAACAAAAGATAATGAAGAAATACAAAAGAATAATAGGTCCTACTTCAAAAGCTTATATGCCACAAAATTTGAAAATCTAAAGGAAATGGAAAATTTTCTTCATGGATTCCATTTTCCAAAGTTGAATCAAGATCAGATAAGCAAGTTAAATAGTCCTATTTCTCCTCCAGAAATAGATGCAGTCATCAAAAGTCTCCCAGAAAAAAAGAAGGCCCAGGGCCAGGGGCCAGATGGTTTCAGTGTAGAATTCTACCAGACCTTCAAAAAAAGAGCTAATACTGATACTCTTTAAACTACTCCACAAAGTACAAATGGATGGAACATTACCTAATTCATTCTATGAGGCCACAGTCACCTTGATATCTTAACCTCACAAAGACCCAACAAAGAAAGAGAATTTCAGACCAATTTCTTCTGTGAACATTGATGTAGAAATACTCAATAAAATACTTACACATTGAATCCAAGAACACATTAAAGATATCATTCACTATGACCAAGTAAGCTTAATCCCAGTCATGCAGTGGTGGCTCAATATACAGAAACCTATTAACCTAATCTATCATATAAACAAACTGAAAGAAAAAAAAACCCACATGATCATCTCTTTAGATGCTGAAAAAGCATTTGAAAAAATCCAACACCCATTCATGTTTAAAGTCTTGGAGAGATCAGGGATTCAAGGCACATACCTAAACATAATAAAGGTTATATATAGCAAGCCAATAGCCAACATCAAACTAAATAAGAGAAACTCTAGAAAATTTCACTAAAATTAGGGCCTAGACAAGGTTGCCCACTCTCTACATATCTCTTCAATATAATACTTGAAGTTCTAGCTAGATTAATAATATCAATTGGATCCACATTGGAAAGGAGGAAGTCAAATTATCCGTATTAACAGATGATATGACAGTGTACACAAGTGACCCCCAAAAATTCCTCCGAGAAATCCTGCAGCTGATAAACACCTTCAGCAAGGTGGCTGGATACAAAATCAACTCAAAAAGTCAGTAGCCTTCCTGTATACAAACAACAATCACACTGAGAAAAAAATTAGGGAAATTACACCGTTCATGATAGCCACAAGTAATATAAAGTATCTAGGTGTAACTCTAACCAAGCAAGTGAAAGTCTTGAATGGAGAAAAACTTCAAGTCTCTGAAGAAGGAAATTGAAGATGATATTAGATGATGGAAATATTTCCCATGTTTGTGCATTGGGAGAATTAACATAGTAAAAATGGCCATCTTACCAAAAAGCAGTTTACGGTTTCAATGAAATCCCTGTCAAAATATCTACACAATTTTTAAAGACCCCGAAAGACCAATTCTCAACTTCATATTGAAAAACAAAAACCAGAATAGCTCTAATGATCCTGTACAATAGAAGATCCTCCAGAGGAATCTCCATCCCTGATCTCAAGCTGTACTTTAGAGCAACACTAATTAAAACAGCATGGTAATGGAAGAGCAATAGGCTGGTTCATCAATGAAATAGAATCAAAGTTCCAGAAATAAACCCATACACCTATGTATACTTTATTTTTTGACAAAAGGCAAACCTATACAATGGAAAAAGGATAGCATCTTCAACAAATGGTGCTGGGCTAACTGGATGTCTACATGTAGAAAAATGCAAATAGTCCATATTTATCATCATGCACAAAACTCAAGTCCAAGTGGATTAGAGACCTCAACATACAACCAGAGACACTAAATCTGATGGAAGAAAAAGTGGGGAAGAGCTTGAAACTCATTGGCAGAGGATACAACTTCCTGAACAAAACACCAACTGCCCAGGTTCTAAGGTCAACAATTAATAAATAGGACCTCATGAGACTGAGAAGCTTCTGTAAGGCAGGAGACATTGTCAACAGAACAAAGTGACAGCCTTCAGACTGGGAAAAGATCTTCACCAAGCCTACATCTGACGAAGGTCTAATATCCAAAATATATAAATAACCCAAGAAATTAAACATCACCAAACCAGATAATGCAATTAAGAAATGGGGCTCACTTTGGAAATCTATCTGGTGCTATCTCAGAAAAATGGGAACAGGGCTTCCTCAAGACCCAGCTATTCCACTCCTTGGAATATACCCAGAAGATGCTCCAGCACACACCAAGAAAATTTGCTCAACCATGTTCATAGCAGCCTTATTCATAATAGCCAGAACATGGAAACAACCTAAGTGTCCATCAGTAGAAAAATGGATAAAGAAACTGTGATACATATACACTGTGGAATACTACTCAGCTATTAAAAACAAGGAATTCCCGAAATTTGTGGATAAATGGATTGAGCTAGAAATGATCATAATGAGTGAGTTAACCCAGAAGCAGAAAGAATCAAATGGTATATACTCACTTATATCTGCATACTAGCCCAAGGGGCATGTCCCACGAAAGCCTTCACTTACCAGGAAACTGGGACAGAGGGGAGGACATCCTACTGGGACTCTAGATGAGAGAAGCATGGGAGAATAACAAAGTAGAAGGATCCAGAGGGTCCTAGAAACCTACAAGTAGAACATTATGATAGGCAGATTTGGGCCCAGGGGTCCCGCTCAAACTAAGGCACCAGCCAAGGACAATACAGGCGGTAAACTTTAAACCCCTACCCAGATCTAGCCAATGGTCAGAATATTCTCCACAGTTGAGTGGAGAGTGGGGTCTGACTTTCTCACGTACTCTGGTGCCTCACATTTGACCATGTCTCCTGGAGGGGGAGACCTGGTGGCACTCAGAGGAAGGACAGCAGGTTACAAAGAAGAGACTTGATACCTTATGAGCATATACAGGGGGAGGTAATCCCCCTCAGGAACAGTCATAGGGGAGGGGAATAATGGGGAAATGGGAGGGAGGGAAGAATGGGAGGATACAAGGGATGGGATAAACATTGAGATGTAACAAGAACAAATTAATAAAAAAATTTTTAAAAAAAGAAATGGGGTTCAGTACTAAACAGAGAATTCTCAACAGAGGAATATTGAATGGCTGAGAAACACTTAAAGAAATGTTCAACCTCCTTAGTCATCAGGGAAATGCAAATCAAAACAACTCTGAGATTCCATCTTACACCCATCAGAATGGCTAAGATCAAAAACTCAAGCAACACCACATTCCTTCATTGCTGGTGGGAATGCAAACTAGTACAGCCACTTTTGAAATCTATGTGGCGCTATCTCAGAAAACTGGGAATAAGGCTTCCTCAAGACCCAGCTATTTCACTCCTTGGAATATACCCAGAAAATGCTCCAGCACACAACAAGAACATTTGCTCAACCATTTTCATAGCAGCCTTATTCATAATAGCCAGAACATGGAAACAGCCTAAGTGTCCCTCAGTAGAAGAATGGATAAAGAAACTGTGGTACATTTACACTATAGAATACTACTCAGCTATTAAAAACAAGGAACCCCCAAAATTTGTGGACAAATGGTTTGAACTAGAAATAATCATAATGAGTCAGTTAACCCAGAAACAGAAAGAGTCAAATGGTATATACTCACTTATATCTGGACATTAGCCCAAGGGGCATGTCCCATGAAAGTCTTCACTTACTAGGAAAGTGGCACAGAGGGGAAGACTTCCTATTGGGACTCTAGGTGAGAGAATCATGGGAGAATGGGGAAGTAGAAGGATCCAGATGGTCCTAGAAACCTACAAGAAGAACATTATCACAGGCAGATCTGGGTCCAGGGCCTCTGCTCAAACTATGGCACCAGCCAAGACAATATGTGCAGTAAACTTCGAACTCCTACACAGATCTAGCCGATGGACAGGACATTCTCCACAATTGAGTAGAGAGTGGGGACTGAATTTCAGATGAACTCTGGTGCCCCATATTGACCATGTCCCCTGGATGGGGAGGCCTGGTGGCACTCAGAGGAAGGATAGCAGGCTACCAAGAAGAGACTTGATACCCTATGAGCATATACAGGGAGAAGAGGTCCCCTCAGTCGCAGTCATAGGGGAGGGGAGTAAGGGGAAAAGGGGAGGGAGGAATGAGAGGATACAAGGAATGGAATAACAATTGAGATGTAATATGAATAAATTAGTAAAATATATAAAAAAAATAGGGTTCAGAATTAAACAGAAAATTCTCAATGGAAAAATATCGCATGGCTGAGAAACTCTTAAAGAAATGTTTAATGTCCTTAGTCATCAGAGAAATGCAAATCAAAACGACTCTGAGATTCCATCTTACACCCATCAGAATGGCTAAGATAAAAAATTCAAGTGACAGCACATGCTGGAGAGAATGTGGAGAAAGGGGAATACTCCTTCATTGCTGGTGGGTGTGCAAATTTATATAGCCACTTTGAAATCAATCTGGCAGTATCTCAGAAAATTGGGAATATGCCTACCTCAAGACCCAGCTATTTCCCTCCTTGGAGTACACCCAAAAGATGCTCCACCACACAACAAGGACATTTGATCAACTGTGTTCATAGCAGCCTTATTTGTGTTAACCAGAATTTGGAAACAACCTGAATGTCCCTCAGTAGAAGAATGGATAAAGAAACTGTGGTACATTTATACTATTGAATACTACTCAGTTATTATAAACAAGGAAATCTTGAAACTTGCAGACAAATGGATGGAACTAGAAACGATCATCCTGAGTGAGTTAACCCAGATCCAGAAAGACTCACATCGTATATGCTCACTTATAATTGGATACTAGCCCAATATGGATGTCCTCTGAGTATCTTCACTCAGCAGAGGATTGGGACAGATTCTGGGACTTGATATTGGGACTCTATGTGAGAGAGGTATGGGAGAATGGGAGAAAGAGAAGGACTCAGAGAGTCCTGGAAGCCTGCAAGAAATCCATCAAGGCTAGTGGATATGGACCCATGGGGGCCTACGCAAACTACTGTACTAACCAAGGACAATGCATGCAGCAAATCTAGACCCCTATTCAGATCCAGTCAGTGGATAGTATATTCTCCACAGTTATGTGGAGTGCAGGGACTGACTCTGACATGAACTATGGTGCCCCCTATTTGACCACTTCCTCTTTCTAGGGAGGCCTGGTGGCACTCAGAGGAGAGGAAGCAGATGAAACCCAGATGAGACTGTGATCATATGGGCAGGAAGGAGGTCCCCTTCTGTCACGGGCCAACGGGAGGGAAATAGGGTGAAAGAGGGAGGGAGGGGGAACAGGAAAATACAAGTGAGGGGGAAACAATTGAGACATAATCTGAATAAATTGTCTAAATAAATAAAAAAGAAATGCTCAGTGCCATTAATTATCAGGGAAACATAACTCAAAATGACTCTGAGATTCTATCCTACACGTAGCTGAATGGCTAAGATCAGAAACTCAGGTGACAGCACATGCTGGAGAGAATGTGGGGAAAGGGGAACACTACTACATTGCTGGTGGGAGTGCAAACTTGTACAACCACTTTGAAATCAATCTGGTGCTTTCTCAGGAAATTGGGAGTAGTTCTACCTCAAGACCCAGCCATACCACTCCTAGGAATATACCTGAAAGATGTTCCACCACACAGCAAGGACATTTGCTTAACTATGTTCATAACAGCTTTATTCATAATAGTCATAATCTGGAAACAACCTAGGTGTCCCTCAACCGAAGAGCAGATAAGGAAAGTGTGGTACATTCACACAATGCAATACTACTCAGCTATTAAATACAAGGAAATCTTGACATTTGCAGACAAATGGATGGAACTAGAAATGATCATCCTAAGTGAGGTACCACAACTTCTTTATCCATTCTGATTCAAAGGGTCAAATAGAACAGACATTGGAAGTGCTTGAAAAGAGGGAACAGGATGGGAGCCTACCACAGAGGTCCTCTAAAAGACTCCACCCACCAAGCGATCAAAGAAAATGTGAGACTCACAGCCAAACTTTGGGGCAGAGCACAAGGAGTCTTATGGAAGAGATGGGGGATAGAAGGACCTGAATGGGACAGAAGCTCCAACGTAGCCAACAAATCTGGGTCCAGGGGAACCTGCAGAGACTGATGCACCAACCAAGGACCAAACATAGAGAGGCCCTAGACTCCCTTGTTCATATACTGTCAATAGACAACACAGTCTCCATGTGAGTCCTATAATATGGGGAGTAGAGGATGCCTCTGACATGGACTCCATTGCCCATTCATTGATCACGTCCCCCTGGCAAGGTAATCTTGCCAGGCCACAGAGGAAGAAAATGCAGGCAGTCCAGATGAGACTTGATAGGCTGGGGTCAGTTGGTAGGTTAGGAGGGCTCTTCCTTTATGAGGACTAAGGGAGGAGGGGAGGAGAGAGGGAGGGTGAGATGGGGAGTCCACAAGGGAGGGGCTACAATCAGAATGTAAAGTGAATAAATTAAAAAAATAAATGATTTTTAAAGGAGGAAACAAATATGTTCTTGATTTCTCATTAAGTAGCTGTATAGCTGAGAGCCTGAATCCAAACTTACTGTTCTTTAGTTTTACCTACCTGCTATGAAGACAGTAGATTAACTATCGCCGTAGGGAAATTAAATGAATGAACACAGTGGCTACAAACATGGCTAAAGATAGCAGGCACCAAGCAATTATTAGCAACAATGATTCAGTGAGCAGAAATCATTGTGAATAGGGACACTGGTAAATCAAGGAAGTTAAGCATTAGTTGGAATATATGGCATTTATGAAAGACTCCTCCATTATAGATAGTGGAGAGACAGAAAAGACTCTTATTTCAGAAGTCATTGAAATTATTAAAAGCAACCCACAGTTTTGTCACAGCATAAGTGAAGTAATTCTTTCTGTTAGAGATGTTAAATTTTCTCAGTCCAATTTTCTAGAATATTCAGTAAGTAATATGCCTTTTGAGATGGTCAACCTCCACTCTATCTATCTCTTTCAGCATAGAACCCACTTCCTCATCTGTTTTCCTGAGAGAAAATTTGGGGACTGAGAAACAGGGTGTGACCATTGAAAGTGTAGCCCAAGAGCCCTGCACACTAATGGACAGCAGTGACTATGAGCAATTCCAAGAAAGTCAAGGCGAGTGTGGTCCCCTTGGGTGAGGGTGGGATGGAATAATGGGAGCTCTACTGGTGCCAATTCAGATAATCCTGGCTCTTTATTGATAGTCTTCTCAATCAGAGCAGGGGCCGAAGACTGGAAGCATCAAATCTTCCTCTAAAGGATCTGGGATCCAGCCAACTTTTGGACTTTACAGTTTTCCAGGTACAGCAGGGATAAGAGGCTAAGGGTTGGGCAGCTTATCCAATCTACCTGTTTTCCACGGGAGGTTTTTTTTTTAATGGAGGTTTTTCCTCTAAAGCCCTGGTTCTGTGGAAGTAGAGTTTAGAACTCAGCACTTCTAGGTCACAGATGGTCACAGTTTTATACCACTGGGCTGAGATGTGATGCTGGGGTGAGAAATGATGAATGGCAGGCTAGCCTTGAATTTTATGCACTTATGATTGTGTGAGTGTGCACATGCATATGTGTACATGCATGAATGTAGTGGTGTGTGTGTGTGTGTAAATGCAGGTACAAACAGGACATAGTGCAATTATGGAAGTCAGGGAATAACTTTATTGGTGCTCACCTACCCTGAGACAGGATGTCCTTCACTGTTACATATGACAGCATAGCTCAGCCCATGAATTTTCAAGGCTCTCTTGTCTTATTTCTTCCCTCACTTGAGTAGCACTTGCATTACAAATGTGCATTACCATTTCAGGATTTACAGTGACTCTAGGGATCCAAACCCAAGCCCCAATGCTTTCTCAGCAAATACTTAACCTACTAAAGCTTCTCCCCCAACCCAGAATCCTCTGTACCCTTGAGGAGGAGCCTGATGACCAGCTCAACCTTGAGCTGTGCTGGGGCAGTGGTTCAGGTGAACTAGAATGTCTTTTTCTCTTTTGTCCTAAAGGGAAGCATATTCTTTGGCTGCTCTTCTTCGTGCTGTTTTCTGGCTTTTACGTTGGTCTTCCTTCTTCAAGGTCAGAGTTGAGTCCCCATGGCTGGCTTCTAACATGAAGCATCCATTCCAGAAGGAATATGGACCTGAAGCTTTGATTTGGTCTGAAAGTAGACGTTAGGGATTAATCATGGTCTTTAACCACCTCTGATGTGGAAGACCAGAGGAAGAGGAAGTAATACAGAGTGAGAGCTTGATTTAACCTGTGTTTAAACGTTTAAATTAGGGTTTCTCCTGTCTAAATGGTATTAAACAAGATGTTCTCTCAGAATTCATGTTCTTAGGGACTCAGCAGACATGGCACATACTAGGTGTTTCATAGTAACAATATTAAAATTAATGTACAGAGTATTGGATATCATTATGGCATTAAAAATGTGTTCTTGCTTAATTCTGTGGCTGTCATAAACTATTCTGGCAAAAGGTACCTGAGGTAGGAATGGTTTAATTCAGGTTATAGTCCACTGATACATAGAAGTCATAAAGCTGAGAACTCGAGATGACTGATCAAGAGCAGAGAGACGTGAATGCTCCTACATTGCCACCCTGCTTATACACAGATAATTTTCTTCACTTTTAAACGTTCAGAGCCCATCCCATGCTATGTGGCAGCCCGCCATAATCTGGACTTTCCCATTTCACTTAGTAATCACAATGATTCCCAATACACATGGTCATAGGCCAATGTAATCTAGAAAATTCTTCACCGACACTCTCTCTCTCCAGGCAATTCTCTGTCAAGTTGGCAGTTAAAACTAACATCACACCAGGTTCTAATGGATCCCACTCTCCCATCATTTCCCCAATCCTGCTCTTTCTGTTCCCAACTCCTTCTTATAACCTCCTTTTTCAATTTCCTTTCTTCTTTACTGTTATTGCCATCCAATCATAGGCTAGGATCCACATATGCAGGCTTTGTCTTCCTGAGTCTGCATTACCTCATTAAATATTATATTTTCCAGATTCACTCGGTTCTTACAAAAGTCATCTTTTATTAAAACTGAATAAAACTCTACTGTGTATGCATCACATTTTCATTATTGGCTTCATTAGCTTTCTTCATTTCTTGGCACAGTTATCAATGTATCCAGTTGCCAGCATGAAGAGCCAGTCTATAGTGAAGTGACGGAGGGAAAAACTGAAATCGGTGAGTGACTGAAAACCAACTCCCCAAATGCCTGCAGGTGTCTCTCTGGTGTTGGTCACCTGTGTCTTTTGCCCACATGCACAAGGGTGTAAGGCCTTCCACTGGAGTCTGGTCAACCTACCAGAAGACAACCCCTAAAGAAAACTGACCTCCATCCCCTAGGGGCTCTCAGATCCTCAGCTAGGGGGTGGGGGGGGTGAGCTCATGAGCCCTTCCCATATCATGGAATGTTGACTGGCTTGATCTTGTGCAGGTCTTGTGAAAGAAGCTACAGCCACAGTGAGTTCTTGAGTACAGTGGTCCCGTCATTTCCAGATGCTACTTCACCCAATCCTCCCAATTCTCCCAACCTCTCATTCTCTGTGTTCCCTAACCCTTGTGGGGATGGTTGTGATGTCCCATTTGTAGCTGAGCACTCCACAGACACTCATTTTCTGCACCTTAACCAGTTATAAGTCTCTGTATTAACATCATTTTCTGCCCAAAGAAATTTCTCTGATGGTAGCTGAAAGACACACTAATCTAGAAGACAGTTTGGTATCATGTTGATTTGACAAAATAATTAGTCGGGCCTCAGAATCTACTCAGGTATACATTTTTAGCTAGACTTACATTACTGAGCATGACTTCCATTTTGTGGAGCAGGCTTTAATGTTTGGCAGAATTATTGCTACTATCGCAACAGTTGTCATATCTTGCCACAGTAGTCATCACTGTAGCTTTCAGGGTTCATAGCTGGATGAGGTTGTTGGTGACTTTTTTACCCCAGAAGTCTGCATAGAACCTTGCAGGACTATGGAGACTAGTTAGTGGTGAGGAATTTTCCAGATCACTATCAGTTTGGTTTTTCCATGTCCTGTGATCAAACTGCATGATCTCTTTAGCAATTGGTTTTACCTCCTATGATTTGAACAGATGAGAAACTGATGACTAGTGTCATGCCTTAAAATCCAAGTAACCTCTGGATCAAATAGTTTTTGCAGTTACTGAATAGAGAGAGGCTGAGGAGGACTGCGGATTGCCTAGATACTTGTTCCTATGAAGTGGGAGGTGGAGTCCTGCACGCCTGGGTCCTTGGAGGTCGAGACCTAGACTTTTGGATATGGAAATCTAGAAGCTTAAGTCCTAAAGTCCTACGTGTGGGTGAGAGTGTACTGGTGGCCTGTGTGTCCCTGGGCCCAGTCGATACAGAGGCACATGTGTGTTGAGACCCCATCTTTCTCTTCCACAGGGGGCGTGAGACATGGCCTGGTTTTCCCGATGCTGCATCTGCTTTTCCTCATTATCTACTTTGGGGTCCTTGTGGCATTTCTTCTCCAAGGTCAGATGGCCCTGCATACTTGGGGTCTTAACCCTGTATTTTTTGTTTTGTTCTGTTTGTTTGTTTGTTTTTGCTGGTGCAAACATATCTATAAGGGAGACAAGACTGACGCTGGAACCTGGTCTTTCTGTGGCTTCTACATATATTTCAGGACTCCTCCAACCTATGGTCAGGGGAAATGGAAGAGAAAAGGGAGAGAATCTTTGCTCCATTTGCTATCAGTTCTGGGTGGCAAGACACATGCTCTCTCTCTCTCTCTCTCTCTCTCTCTCTCTCTCTCTCTCTGTGTGTGTGTGTGTCTGTCTGTATTTCTCTGTCTCTGTCTCTGCCTCTCTCTGTCTCTCTGTCTCTGTCTCTGTCTCTGTCTCTCTCTCTCTCTCTCTCTCTCTCTCTCTCTCTCACGTGTGTGTGTGCATGTATGTATTTACGTTCACATGTGTGTGTTTACGTGCACCTGCACAGGTGAACACCCACATGTGTGTGCATGTATGTGGTTGCCAGAAGACAGACGCAGCGTCCACTCCTCAAGTCTGTCTACTTTTAAAGAAAAGGCCTCTTATTGATCCTGAGGTCATCAAATAAGCTGCACCCTGACTGGCCAGGAACCCGAGGGACCCACCGGTGTCCTTGAACCTCCAAAACTATGATTACAAGTGCACACTGTTTTGTTTTTTTGTTTTTTTTTTAAATAAAAATTTTTACTAATTTATTCATGTTACATCCCAATTGTTAGCCCATCCCTTGTATCCTCCCATTCCTCCCTCCCTCCTGCCTCCCCCCTACTCCCCTCCCCTATGTCTGTGACTGAGGGGGACCTCCTCCCCCACCATATATGCTCATAGGGTATCGAGTCTCTTCTTGGTAACTTGTTATCCTTCCTCTGAGTGCCACCATGCCTCCCCATCCAGGGGACATGGTCAAATATGGGGCACCAGAGTTTGTGTGAAAGTCAGATCTCCTTCTCCACTCAATGGTGGAGAATGTCCTGTCCATCGGCTAGTCTGAGTAGGGGTTCGAAGTTTACTGCCTATATTTTCCTTGGCTGGTGCCATAGTTTGAGGAAATCTATCTGGCGCTTTCTCAGAAAAAATGGGAATAGGGCTTCCTCAAGACCCAGCTATTCCACTCCTTGGAATATACCCAGAAGAAGCTCCAGCACACAACAGGGACATATGCTCAACCATGTTCATAGCTGCCTTATTCATAATAGCCAGAACATGGAAACAGCCTAAGTGTCCCTCAGTAGAAGAATGGATAAAGAAACTGTGGTACATTTACACTATGGAATACTACTCAGCTATTAAAAACAATGAATTCTCGACATTTGTGGACAAATGGATTGAACTAAAAATTATCATAATGAGTGAGTTCACCCAGAAGCAAAAAGAGTTAAATGGTATATACTCACTTATATCAAGACACTAGTCCAAGGGGCACGTCTCATGAAAAACTTTACTTACCAGGAAAGTGGGTCAAAGGAGAGGACATCCTATTGAGACTTTAGGTGAAAGAAGCCTGGGAGAATGAGGAAATAGAAGGATCCAGAGGGTCCTGGAAACCTACAAGAGGAACTTTATGACAGGTGGATCTGGGTCCTGGGGTCCTCCTCAAACTATGGCACCAGCCAAGTGCACACTATTTTGTCTACTTTTTTAAAAAAATTGTTGGTTCTGGAGAATTGAACTCAGGTCCTCATACTTGCATGGCAAGCATTTTACCATCTATGCCATCTCTCCAGCACAGTATCCTCTTCTTCAAGTGTCATATAACAAATAGTTGGCTCTCGGACTGAATGTTTCTTCATAGGCAGTGTAGACCATGGCACACTGTAGCTATTTAATAATTGCAGTTTCCTCTTTTTTCTGGACAGTTCCAAAGGTTCCCTGCACCCAAGATCAGGAGGAGATCTACGAGGAACTCATGCAGCTGAAGCCTAGAATAGGTGTGTGATCAGAGGCTGCTTGGCCAAGGGTCTTAATGGGTAATTATGTGAGGACACTTTGCTTGAATTTGACCCTTTTAAGATTTAATTTTCTTACTTGTCAATTGAGAACATGGGATAACACCAAAACAGGTTTTTTTTTCTGTTCACATAAAAGTATATATAATAGGGATCCAATTAGGCAAGTTTCCTGGAGTCTTTTCTGAGAATGTAGCTCCTAGTGTGGATGAGATGGGGCCAGGACTCCTGGATTCCTTTACTTGAGGAAGAGACTTAGGAAGGAAAAGGGGTAATAGCTCCCCACTGTGGTTCTTAGAGGTCCCTGACTCTGGAGGGCTGGATGACTGAGCAGACACGGGAATACAGACGACCATGTGTGGGTTCATTCTAACTACCCACCCTCACCAGAACTCCTGTGCCGTCCTTGCTCCTGGGACTGGATGCTTTTCCATGGAAATTGTTACTTCTTCTCCATAACTCAACGTAACTGGAATGGTTCTCTCACTGCTTGCCAGGAAATAGGGGCCCAACTTATCATCATTGAAAGTGATGAGGAGCAGGTAGGCCTGATTCTGGAGTGAGATATCTGTCTTTTTTTTATTGTTATTAAGCTCATTTATCCTATCATGTTTCTTGATTAACCCTATTGCCTCCTTTCCAATTCCTTTCTTATTGTCCCAATACTTTTCCCTTCCAATACCATGTGTTTTCATTTTCTAAAGACCTCTTAGTGCTGCCAACAAGTGCACAGGTGTATGACTATACACTGGAGCATAGATACCCTATCAGAAGTTATATGTCTGAAAAAACCCTGACTTTTTCTCCTTAAAAGCTATCAGTTGTCAACAGTTCTTCAGCTAACGGTGGTACTCTATAAGCCTCTCTCCTGTCTAGGCTAAGAGCTTGGCTGACATAATCTTTTTTATTTTTTTTTAATTAATTTATTCTTGTTACATCTCAATGTTTATTCCATCCCTTGTATCCTCCCATTCCTCCCCCCCCCCCATTTTCCCATTATTCCCCTCCCCTATGACTGTTCCTGAGGGGGATTACCTCCCCCTATATATTCTCATAGGGTATCAAGTCTCTTCTTGGCTACCTGCTGTCCTTCGTCTGAGTGCCACCAGGTCTCCCCCTCCAGGGGACATGGTCAAATGTGAGGCACCAGAGTACGTGAGAAAGTCATATCACACTCTCCACTCAACTGTGGAGAATATTCTGACCATTGGCTAGATCTGGGAAGGGGTTTAAAGTTTACCTCCTGTATTGTCCTTGGCTGGTGCCTTAGTTTGAGCGGGACCCCTGGGCCCAAATCTGCCTATCATATTGCTCAACTTGTAGATTTCTAGGACCCTCTGTATCCTTTTATTTTGCTATTCTCCCATGCGTCTCTCATTTAGAGTCCCAATAGGATGCCCTCCCCTCTGTCCCAGTTTCCTGGTAAGTGAAGGCTTTCGTGAGACATGCCCCTTGGGCTAGTGTGCAGATATAAGTGAGTATATACCATTTGATTCTTTCTGCTTCTGGGTTAACTCACTCATTATGATCATTTCTAGTTCAATCCATTTATCCACAAATTTCGGGAATTCCTTGTTTTTAATAGCTGAGTAGTATATAAAGAACTCAAGAAATTAAACACCACCAAACCGAATAACCCAATAGAGAAATGGGGCTTGGAACTAAACAGAGAATTCTCAACAGAGGAGTATCAAATGGCTGAGAAACACTTAAAGAAATGCTCAACCTCCTTAGTCATCAGGGAAATGCAAATCAAAACAACTCTGAGATTCCATCTTACACCCATCAGAATGGCTAAGATCAAAAACTCAAGCGACACCACATGCTGGCGAGGATGTGAGGAGAGAGGAACACCCCTTCATTGCTGGTGGGAATGCAAACTAGTACAGCCACTTTGGAAATCTATCTGGTGCTATCTCAGAAAAATGGGAATAGGGCTTCCTCAAGACCCAGCTATTCCACTCCTTGGAATATACCCAGAAGATGCTCCAGCACACAACAAGAAAATTTGCTCAACCATGTTCATAGCAGCCTTATTCATAATAGCCAGAACATGGAAACAGCCTAAGTGTCCCTCAGTAGAAGAGTGGATAAAGAAACTGTGGTACATATACACTATGGAATACTACTCGGCTGACATAATCTTGTGAAGCCGCTGTAAGTCCATATGTTCAGTTGCCCTGTCCATTTCGTTTCAGATGTCCACTACCTCTGTCCCTTATAATCTTTCTGTCCCTCTTCCTTAATGATTCCTGCACCTTAGAGGGGCATGTGATACAGATGGGAGCATGCATTTTACTTCAGGACAAGTAGCTGAAATGGATGGCCATATATTTTCATGGGAAAATGGAAGAGAAAAAAAAGCTATGGATTATGAAATCAGAGATACCTTACACACACACACACACACACACACACACACACACACACACACACACACACCCCAAACAAGTCTTGACCACATGTGTAAGATTTGGAGGAGGACTTGGAAATATAAAGAATGTTTATGATAGGTTGGCTAGTACTTAATAACTTGCTTTCTAGGTAGGAAATTCTGCTGTATGCCATGGGCCGGTTGCTAAAACATGGCTCACACACATTCAGTCAGTCATGGGTAAATGTAAGTGGGCATGCTCAGAACTCACAAGCCAGATAAACAGGCAGTAAAAACAAGTGCATGTGACAAAAGGCCAGATGTACACTTCTCTTTGCAAGTTATTTGGAATAGAAACTGGGGCACTCAAATCTCCAGAATACATGTTGAAGAGCATTGTCAGACCTAGAAGGTCTGACTACATATCAATTGTCCCACCTCAACTTTACAGGAATACTGAATAGAAACTCAAGCACTCAGCTCTATCTTAGTTACTCTTCTCCCATTACAGAGCTTCCTACAGAGGATGCAGAAGATTAAAGGTCATCTCTGGATTGGGATGTCAGACATAAAACAAGAAGGCTCATGGCAGTGGGTGAACGGCTCACCGCTTTCACCAAGGTAGATTAAAAAAACAACGGTAGGATGGGGTGGGTGCAGCTGCTGTTTGAAATTCTAACATGAAATATCCTTGCCTGGGATTTTTATCCCTAGATATGAGAGTAGCTGAGTGGAAAGGGGGGTTCATGTCCAAGTTCAGGTAGGATGGTTGATGTTTGGGAATCCAGTAATAAGGATGTAGAAAGATGTTGGGGTCTGGAAAACAAATATAGGGCTTGGAGAGATGTCTCAGTGATTAAGAGCATGTATGGCTCTTACAAAGGACCAGAGTTATGTTCCCAGTACCCACGTCAGGCAGTTCACTGCCACCTGTCACTCCAACTGCAAAGGTTTCAACTAATGTACACACACACACACACACACACACAAACACACTTAAAATTAAAATATATCATAAAACAAGCCAATAGTTCAGGAGATGTTTGCTCCTGAAAATATTAGGTTCACAGTCACTCAGGAGCAACATGGGTAGAGAGAGGGGAGATGTGGCCAAGATCTTTTATCACTATTTGCATGCGAAGGGCTAAATTGATACAGTAAACCAGGTTTTAGATTATCCAGTTTGAATCATTGTCAGTGGGTTCTACTCCTAGCAATCCGCTGCTGTCTGCTGAAGTTAAAGTAGATGCGTAGCAGCCAGAATGCAAAATCCTGGTAACACTGTTGAGATGTGAAATCCCAGCTGACTAGTTTGTGTCTAAACATCACACCATCAGCAGAAGGACTTCTCTCTCCAATAGTAGGCAGAAGACTCTGGGGTCAAGAACAAGACATTAAGCAAGTTATTAGGGTTAGGACAAAACATGTGTGCCAGAGGTACTCAGGAAGTCATCCTGTTTTCAGGAACTTGAAATTTGGTTCATAGATGAGGGGAGAGATACAGCTTCATGGTGTGCATGGGTCTTTCAGATTTAATAAATATTGGACCTCTTTGAAAACCAAAGATGATGCTTCAGAGAAAGACTGTGTGGAACTGACAGATGATGGATGGAGTCATGACTACTGCAAACTGAAGAAATTCTGGATCTGCAAGAAGTCCTCAATATCCTGCCTCAACAAGTGATGTTCACGTCCATCCCATCAGCCCTTGCAACTATAGCCTCTCTGACAAGTGACCAGACCAGACTTTATGTATACTTATGCTAATTCCTTTTCCATATTTACAGGCAAGGAGCTTTTTCATTTGTTTTTGTTTGTTTGGTTTTGTTTTTGTTGTTGTTGTCTTTTGACCAGGTATCTCTGTGTAGCTTTGGCTATCCTGGACTACTTTGTAGACTAGGTTGGCCTCAAACTCAGACATCTGCCTGCCTCTGGCTCCCTGAGTGCTGGGATTAACGGCATGCACCATCACACCCAGTTGGCAAGGAGCTCTTAACAACAGCTCTGTTGTTGTCTTCTGTCAGGTCCCACATCTTCTCAGGGTTTGGTCTACTGCTGTCTTCCCTCTTGGCTTACTGGTTGTTGTTCTTGCCTTGCTTTGCAATTTAATACAATGATTAAGTGTGGAATATCCTCCAAGGCTTACATGTTCATGATTAAAATGCTGTTTTCCTTGCTCAGATTAGAGAGTCTGCATTGTCATGCTTAGCTCCATAGTACCAGAAGCTCTAAACTACCCATCCTTGCATCTTTTCCTTCCACTCATTTATCTTCTATCTATCTCCCCTGTACAAATTTGTTCATGATTGTCCCAGATTATTTAAGCTTTGTCTGCAGCCTGACAATATCAGGGAATTAATTCACCAGTCAACTGATGGTTTGGGGGTTGAGTCTCTCTTCCATTAGTGGTGGTCTGGAGGCTGCATCTCCCACATCTCTCTTCAAGAAAGGGCGTGATGCCATCACAGAGTTACTTACATGAGCTTATTGCCCCAACATTCATAACAGTTAAATTAGGGAGCCCACCCTGGTGGCTAACACTGAAGGAATAAATAAAAGTTTCTGTTGCTGTCATAAACACCATGACCAAAGGCAACTTGGGAAGGTCAGGGTTTATTTCATCTTATGGAAGTCAGGGCAAGAACTCAAGGCATGAATGCATGCAATCACCATGGAGGAGTGCTTTTTAGTGGCGTATCCTCATGGCTTGCTCAGCCTGCTTCCTTATACATACAAAGACTTCCTGCCAAGATATGGCACCCCCCCCCCATAGTGATATGGAACCTTGCACATCAACCACCAATAAAGAAAACGTCCTACAGGTTTCCCAACAGGCTAATCCTATAGAAACGTTTTCTCAATTAAGATTCCCTTTTCCCACAGGGAGACTGTGCTGTAATATGGGGAGCATGGACTACTTCTGACATGGACTCTGCCCCGCCCCCTGACACACATTGATCACTACTTCCCTGGCAGGGCAACCTTCCAGGCCACAGAGGAAGAGGATACAGGCAGTCCAGATGGGACCTGATAGGCTGAGGTCAGATATTAGAGGAGGAGGGTTCCACCATTTCTAAGGACTAGGGAAGGGAGGGAGAGGGTATGAGGGATGGAGGTGATGAAGGAGGAGGTTACAACTGGCATGTAAAGTGAACAAATTAAATATTAATTTTTTTAAAGATTCATTTTTCCTGTTACCCTATATTGCGTCAAATCGGCATTGAAAACTGGGCAGCACAACAGAATAGTATTTTTCTCAGTCATAAAAAAGAATATCATCAACAGCATTTGCAGGAAAATATATGCAACTGGAGATAGTCACATGAAGGGAATCCAGTCTCGGAAAGAAAAAAATCAGGTATGTTATCCCATTTGTGGTTCCTATACAGTCACATAAAATCATGTATGTATGTGTTAACGAAGGTAGAAATAAAGTTTTATAGGACAACAAAGGGAAAAAGATGGATAGGAGAAGAATGGAAAGAACAGGGTGGGCAGGATACACTCAACATATGTTACATATATTTGTAAGAAATGGAAAACTTTTATTAATTTATCTCGGTGTGTGCAAGGGTGCAGATATGTGCATCACAGCACTTGTATGGAGGGCAGATAACAACT
Organism: Acomys russatus; assembly: GCF_903995435.1. NCBI lineage: Eukaryota > Metazoa > Chordata > Mammalia > Rodentia > Muridae > Acomys > Acomys russatus. Next base: position 29,330,849 of record NC_067155.1, read on the forward strand.
TCCTGGAGTTGGTCTCTCCTTCTACCATATAAGTCCCAGGGATCAAATTCAGGTCATAAAGCTTAGCAATGAGTGCCTTTATCCACTAAGCCATCTCATATATTTTTCAGATTCTAATCACAAAAAATATATTTTTATTTTTTTACATATACAGTTATATCATTATATACACATATATATATACAATAAACTACTTACATCAAGAAGAACCACAAAATAATCAGGAATATATAAATGTTACATTCATAGTGTTTTAGCTATTTGTATTTGGCAACCTTGAAGAAAACATCTTTCCTATCCTTGTGCGACCAAAATTCTGACTGTAAATCAGTATCTCTCATAGCTCATCATCATCATCATCAACTTAACACATCTATCTAGACCTAAAAACATCTTAACCCCTAAACAACTAAGATTAACTGTAAAACTAAACTAACTGGTCTTAAACCCCATCAGAGACTTTAGAAGGAATAAAATTAAGTACCTGAGTATACAGGGAGTGCAGGTTCACAGCTTCCAAAATGAGAAGATGACAGAGACTGTTGGCTGCTCATTCAATTAGCAGGGAATTGAACCCTGGGCCTTTTGTTTTAGAGTCTGAAATCCTGCCAGTTGAGCTACTGGATTGCCTCAACTATTTGCAGTTTTGTTGGAGGTAGCTGTCACCTGTCAGTACTTTCATTCCTTGATTGCCACAGAAAATTACCTTCTCCAAGGCCATGCTTCTCCTGGCTTAGCTTACAGAGGTACACAAAAATGAAGATCTGGATTTGGCCATGTGCTGCACCCACCTGTCTATACATACAGACACACAGACACAGACACAGAGACACACACACACAGACACACACACACAGACACAGACACACACACACACACACACACACACACACACACACACACACACACACACACACCCCAAATATGTGGTAGGCACCTTGGAAAGGCTCATCCTTGAGGATTTATAGGCAGTTTCTTGTAGCTGGTGGAGTAATTTTTTTGGTGGAGTAATTTTCTTCAGTGGTGTCACACTGGCAAGGTGTCCATGCTCCTGTAAATAACATTAATCAAACTCACCAATTCTTTAAAAGATATAAAGTTAGAAAGAGAACCAGTGCTCATGAGCAAAGAAAAAAATAGGAGTAAAAGAAGGAAGAGAGAGGATAAGTGAATCTGCTCAAAATACATCATATCTGCCCCCTTCTCCCGCCCACTCAACTACAGGCTACTATGGATCCGAGGAGGCCAGTCATTGGCTTTGGCTGAGTATCCACTGAAGATCTTGCAAGGCTCCAAAGAATAGTTCCAAACCAAGGTCACACAGACAACCCTGGCTAAACTCAGTGTTCCTCAAAACAAAACGCCTGTAACATGAGTCAAGGAAAGGGAATTTATAGCAAGGAAGGGATAGCAACAAGAGTGGGCAGGAGATGAAAGCGGGTTGAGTTTACCGTAATCAGAATGTATTATAAAACCTGTGTGAATTTGCCGCAGAGCAAACTCGTGAAAATTTATTAAAATACACCACATGTACAAAAATGTCACAACGACACACATTATTGTGTATAAATAAAATATGTCCATACAGTAAAAAGAATGGGTCCTGTTCTAGTCTTGTGCTGTTATGATAAAACACTGACTAAAAGAAACTTAGAGGAGAAGAGGATGTGTTTCATCTTACAGGTTATATCCATCATTGAGGAAAGCCAGGGTACCAACTTGAAGCAGAAACCATGCAATGATACTGCTTTCTGGCCTGTAGGCTTGTGTTCAGATAACTTCTTGTATAAAGCCCATGGCTTCCTTCTTACAGAATAGTGCCTCCCACGGTGGGCTGGGCCATCCTACCTGAATTAACATTCAAGATAGTCCTGTTTAGACCAACCTAAAAAGACAATTGCTCAACTGAGCCTCCTCCTCACTCCCATCTAGGTGACCTAGGCTGTGTCAAGTTGATAAAGCTAACTAGCCTCTTTGACTATACTTGAATTTATTCAATCGAATAACTGTAGACGAGGACTGGGACACTGAAGAAGCCTTGTCAGCAGGAAGACCACATAGGTGATTTCATGGTAAGATTTATGCCCATTGATCAGTCTTCAGAAAGGAAGATTTATTAGAGATTGAGTTCCTTAAATACTGATATAAATTCTGCTAGGTTCAGAGTTGCTGCACCTAAGGAGATGCTGAATGGTGCCATATTTAGAGAGGAAAGGAAAGCTCCACAGCACACCCTTTACTCTTTTGCTGGATGCTTGTACCCCCCCCCCCGCCACTCTCTGTGTGTTGAGAGGCTACACATTGTGTATATGCACAAAGAGGCTGGAGGTCAATTCCAGGTGTCTTTTTCAATTGTTCTGTGTCTTATTTTGTAAGGATTTAAATTTTCTTTGAAAATTTATACATGTATGCAGTGTATTATGATCCGATCCACCTCCCACTTCCTACCTCCCACTCCCTACCTACCTTCCACTCCCTACCCCCCACTCCCTACCCCCCTACTCCCTACCCCCCACTCCCTACCTCCCACTCCCTACCTCCCACTCCCTACTCCACTCCCCTACCTCCCACTCCCTCCCCCCCACTCCCTACCTCCCACTCCCTACCTCCCACTCCCTACCTCCCACTCCCTACCTCCCACTCCCTACCCCCTACTCCCTACCCCCCACTCCCTACCCCCCCCTCCCTACCCCCCACTCCCTACCCCCCACTCCCTCCCCCCCACTCCCTACCTCCCACTTCCGACCTCCCACTCCCTCCCCCCCACTCCCTACCCCCCACTCCCTACCTCCCACTCCCTACCTCCCACTCCCTACCTCCCACTCCTTCTAGAACCCTAACACATCATCCTCTACCTTCATGTGTTCTTCTTTCTTTCTTTTTCTAAATCTCACTGTACTCAATTAGTGCAGCCAATATGCTATGACAGTGGACCATGCAGTGGGCCTATCAGGGGCCACACAGCAAAGAAAAAATGATTGTCCTTTTCCCAATTCATCAACTGCCAGTAGCTCTTGAGACCCATGTACCCATCCATATTAGAATGTTGACTTGATCTTATGCAGGTAACCACAGCTGCCGAGCTGCTTTGAGCTCTTAAGTACAACAGCCATGTCATGTCCACAAGACAGCATTTCACAGCACTACTCCCTATCCCCTGCTTCTTACATTCTTTCCATACCCTCTTCCAAGATGTTCCTTGAGTCTTGAGGGAGGAGATTGATATAGGTTTCCAATTTAGGGCTGAACATTCACTGTCAGTTATTCTTGGCACTTTGGAAAGTTATACATCTCTGCATCTATTACTGCTCACAACAGAAAGCATTCCAATTTGCCCATGGTTGAGAGTAGACCAGTTCTATGACTCCAGAGATAATAGGCCCTGGATGGGAATCTACTCCTCTTATCTTGATAAATGATCACATTGTCAAATTGTCTTCTAATCTACCTTACTTTTGAGACAGGATCTCTCTGTCTGTCTCTGTCTCTGTCTCTCTGTCTCTGTCTCTGTCTCTCTGTCTCTCTCTGTCTCTCTCTCTGTCTCTGTCTCTGTCTCTGTCTCTCTGTCTTTCTCTGTCTCTCTCTGTCTCTCTCTGTCTCTCTGTCTCTCTCTCTCTCTCTCTCTAGATCTCACTGATGGCCAGCAAGCCCCAGGGATCCTTTTGTACCTGTTCCTCTAACACTGGGACTGCAGGGATGTGCTGCCTTATGTATCTATTTTATGCATGCTTGTGATCTTCACAAGGTGCTCATATTGCATACATGTATTATCAATGTCTGTTAAATTATCAACCGAGCCACAATTCCAGCCCCTGTAATTTTTTTTATTGTCATTATGTTGTAGTTCTATCATGGTCATTTGCGTTACCATCACCGTCACCACACTGGGATGGGGTCTCACAATGTATTCAAGCTGGTCTGGTGTTCATTGCCCTCCTGCCTTAGTGTATCGTCACCTGCTGCAATCATAGGGGCGTGTTTCTGCTCACTGCCTCTGAGTTGTATCCTCTATAACAAACCATAAAATTGGCATTTATTTTGTTTGCGTTAATTTCTTCCATCCATCTGAGAAACTATCAAATCTGAAGGATACTGTGGGAATCTAGTGGAAGCATAGTTATCCTGTATAATGCTTTGCAGTTGACATCTGAAGTGGCATCGACCTGTGAGACTGAGAAATCTAGGTGGGTGAATCTGACACTGCATCTCTATGTCATAGGTGGAGCATTGTTGCATGTGGAATATCCCACAAGCTTCCTTTCATCGTACCCATGTTAACCTTAAACATATCTTTCCGTGAATAACTTTCACAGTAAATTCAATCCCATCATGAGTCAATCTGCAATAAGATCTTTTTGCTTAGGTTTCCCCCATTGTCTCGGTTTCTGCTCTTTGCTGTTACCTTTTCTACTTTCAGTGTTTACTTTTTAGCAATTTCGATTTCCTATAATTCATTTTCTTATTTTTTTTTCTTTTAAGGGTTTTGTTTTTTATTTCCATCTTTGCACACTGGTGTGTGCCCAGGTGCCCACATGTACATATGTGTGCATGTGCCTGTGGCAACCAGAGAAGGGCATTGAGTTTCTTGGAGCTGAAGTTATAAGTAGTTGTGAGATGCTTGGCATGGATACTAAGTAATCATTCTCCATTGCTCTTCAAATTCAGCAAGCACTCTTAATTGAGGAGTCATCTCTCCAATCCATTTAATTTATTTTCTGACTTGAGATCTCTTCTCCATCAAAGCAAAAAATTATTACTTTGCCTTCAAGTGGCTTCATGGTTGGTTGAGGAGGGGCAACATTTCATTGCATAAAATAGAAGTTTTCCAACCCCAGGAGCAAAAGTCTTTGGTTATAGACCCATAGAAGAGTTGAACAAAGAACTCAATAGACAGAAGAAAGATCAATTCTTCACATTATTATCCTTGTAGGGCAAAGGTTGGGAGACAAAATAATAAACAAATAACCAATTGTTTATGTGATGTTATTTTAGGTTAACTTGTCTGTGTAATGATTAAGGAAACAGGAGTTTAACTATGTCTGCTGAAGCTACTATATTTAGAAAATTTGGCTGTTTTCCCTGTTATTATGATTCCTTAAAAAGTTCAAAAAATGTCACTCAGTAGAAGAATGGATTAAAAACTGTGGTACATTTACACTATGGAATACTACTCAGCTATTAAAAACAAGGAAATTTCAAAATTTATGGACAAATGGATTGAACTAGAAATGATCATAATGAGTGAGTTAATCCAGAAGCAGAAAGACTCAAATGGTATATGCTCACTTATATCTGGACACTAGCCCAAGGGGCATGTCCCATGAAAGTCTTCATTTACCAGGAAAGTGGGACAGAGGGGAGGACATCCTATTGGGACTCTAGGTGAAAGAAGCATGGGAGAATGGGGAAATAGAAGGATCCTGAGGGTCCTAGAAACCTACAAGAAGAACATTATGACAGGTGGGTTTGGGCCCAGGGGTCCTGCTCAAACTATGGCACCAGCCAAGGACTATATGTGCAGTAAACATCAAACTGTAACCCAGATCTAGCCAATGGACAGGACATTCTCCACAATTGAGTGGAGAGTGGGGACTGAATTTCACACGAATTCTGGTGCCCCATATTTGACCATGTCCCCTGGATGGGGAAGCTTGGTGGTACTCAGAGGGTGTGTCTGGCTACCAAGGATAGCAGGCTACCAAGAAAATACTTGATACCCTATGAGCATATACAGGGGGAGGAGGTCCCCATCAGTCACAGTCATAGGGGAGGGGAGTAGGGGGAAAGCAGAAGGGAGGGAGGAATGGGAGGATACAAGAGATGGGATAACTACTGAGATGTAATATGAATGAATTAATAAAAAGGGGAAAACAAAAACAAGAAAAAAGAAGAAGAAAAAGTGGGGAAGAGCCTGGAACACATTGGCACAGGAGACAACTTCCTGAACAGAACACCAACAGCCCAGGCCTTAAGGTCAACAATGAATAAATGGGACCTCATGAGGCTGAGAAGCTTCTGTAAGGCAGGAGACATTGTCAACAGAACAAAGCGACAGCCTACAGACTGGGAAAAGATCTTCACCAACCCTACATCTGACAAAGGTCTAATATCCAAAATATATAAAGAACTCAAAAAATTAAACACCACAAAACCAAATAACACAATTAAGAAACGGGGCTCAGAACTAAACAGAGAATTCTCAACAGAGGAATATCAAATGGCTGAGAAACACATAAAGAAATGCTCAACATCTTTAGTCATCAGATAAATGCAAATCAAAACGACACTGAGATTCCATCTTACACCCATCAGATTGGCTAAGACAAAAAAATTCAAGTGACACCACATGCCGGCAGGGATGTGGAGAAAAGGGAACACTCCTTCATTGCTGGTGGGAGTGCAGGCTTGTACAACCACTTTAGAAATCTATCTGGCATCTTCTCAGAAAACTGGGAATAGGGCTTCCTCAAGACCCAGCTTTTCCACTCCTTGGAATATACCCAGAAAACGTTCCCACCACACAGCAGGGACATATGCTCAACCATGTTCATAGAAGCCTTATTCATAATAGCCAGAACCTGGAAACAGCCTAAGTGTCCCTCAGTTGAAGGAAACTGTGGTACATTTACACTATGGAATACTACTCAGCTATAAAAAAAACCAAGCAAATCCTGAAATTAGTGGACAAATGCATGGAACTAGAAATGATAATACTGAGTAAGTCAACCCAGAAGCAGAAAGACTCACATGGTATATCCTCACTTATAATTGGGCCCCAGCCCAAAAAGCATGTCCCATGAAAGTCTTCACTTACCGGGAGATTGGGATAGATGTGAGGACATCCTACTGAGATTCTAGGTAAGAGTAATATATGAGATGAGGAAATGGAAGAACCCAGAGGGTCCTAGAAACCTACAAGAAGAACATCATGATGGGTGGATCAGGGCCCAGGGGGATCTGCTTAAACTATTGTACTAACCAAGAACAATACAAGTAGTAAATATCAAATCCCTACTCTGATCTAGCCAATGGACAGGACATTTTCCCACAGTTATGTGGAGAGCAGGCACTAACACTGACAGGAACTCTGGTGCCCCATATTTGACCACCTCCTCTTGGTGGGGAGTCCTGGTGGCACTCAAAGAAAGAATAAGCAGGCTACCAAGATGAGATTTGATAGCCTATGACCATAAAGTGGGGGAGGAGGTCCCCCTCAGTCTTAGACCTAGAGGAGGGAAATAGGGTGAAAGTGGGAGGGAGGGAGGAGTGGGAGGATACAAGTGATGGGATAACGATTTAGTTGTAATCTGAATAAATTAATTAAATAAAAATACTTTAAAAAAATAAATTTTGGCCTGAGACCTGAATAAAAAGTTCCCAAAAGAAGAAAAAAAGACACACTCATCATCCATAGTAACTAGAGCAATGTAGATCAAAACAATGTTGGGGTTTCCAACAAAATAACAAATGGCAAATGATGAAAATGATACAGGGGAAAGTGGGTAGGATTGCAGACTGGTGTAGTCATTCTGGAAATTATTGTAGAGAATAATTCTCAAAAAGCTAAAATAAATCTACCACATGTCCTAGCTATGTCACTTTTCAGTATATGCCTGAGGTAGGATATGTGACATACTACTCCACAGATGTTTGCTCAGCCATGTTCACTGCTGCTCTATTCACAATAGCTAGGAAATGGAAACAACTTAAATGTTCTTCAGTTGATGAATGGATAATGAAAATGCAGTGCATATACACTATGGAGTACTATACAGCTTTAAAGAAAAATAAAATCATGACCTTGGCAGGAAAACAGCTATAAATATAAAAATTCACATTAAGTGAGGTAATGTAGACTGGGATGTACAAACATCACATGTTCTCTCTCATTGGAGGCTCATAAACTCAAAATATTCAGATATGAGTACATGTCCTGGAGTAACTGCAGGAAGCAAGAAAGTAAAAGGGGACCATTGCTGGGTTACAGGGAGCAATAAAAAGAGGGGTCTATCAGGGTACAAGGGATATGATCAGGGAAGGGAAAACGGGAGCGCCTTAGGGAGAAGTGAGATGGGAGGTGTTGTCCTTTGTGGGTCGTCCTTACTCCTCTGTGCTCTGGGGAAACTTGTTCCAGGAAGCTTGCCCGAAGATCCAGGACACTGCAGTAAGGACTGGGAAGACCGGACAGAAAACAAGAACGTATATCAGTGTGCTTTAAGCTGCAGCAGGGCAAGGCAGCCAGGTTCTCCCCTCCCTCTGTGGGAAGGAGCTACCACTGCACCTCTCCAACCAGAAAAGGAAGCCACGGCTTGAGGAAGTGCAGAGGTAGGGAAACTCACGAGCCAGAATGAGTCTGCCAAGAAACAAATAACTAAGCTTTAATGTACATCCTAAGTTCCATACATTCTGTGTAGAAGAGACACAGCCAAGGCAAAAGATTAAAGGGACCAACAGGGAAGGGCACAAAGGGAAAAGGAACAAGGAAAAAGGGCTGAGAGGACCAAAAAAAAAAAAAAAAAAGGCAAGATAGCATGCTCCCATTCTGGGATATAAGCCCTGGGTTGTATTTAAAAAAAAAAAAGGAAGAACAGTTCCAGGATATGCCTTTTGTTTATAGTAAATATCCAGAGAGCCTGACTCTGGAACAGGCATACCCTTGTTAATTCAGATGCAGCTTTGACGTGTCATATTGAAGCAGAACCAGATCAGTGACACCTTTTGTCAAATGGCCCATAAATTTTAAAGAGAACAAGATAGAGCATATGGTTTTTTTTTCTTTTACTTACAAATTTATTTATTTATTTATTATTTTTTTGTGATGATATTTTATTTTTTCCTTTTTTATTATTAATTTATTCATATTACATCTCAGTTGTTAGCCAATCCCTTGTATCCTCCCATTCCTCCCTCCCTCCTGCTTCCCCCCTATTCCCCTCCCCTATGTCTGTGACTGAGAGGGGACCTTCTCCCCCTGTATATAGAGCATATGATTTTAATGGGAGGAAACATAGGAGAAATAAAATGTAACTATATTATAATCTCAAAAATAAATAAAAATAGGGGAAGAAACAGAAGTAAATACAAACAGCAAATGCCATCTGTGGTCCTAGATGGAAATAGTGACTATTTTCTTAGAAACAAGAGCAAAAGCCATTCTTGCTAAGTAGTTTATAAAGAATTACTTGCATTGTGTCCAGACTGGAGTTTTTTGGGGGGTACTGAAGAGAAGAGTGCTGAAATTAATCAGAAGAAAGGTGAACCATAGAGCTGCTTTATTGGAATAAAAGGGGACAATTGGTGAGCAGAGTTTATACAACACAGAGACAGGATAGTCTCAGAACAAGGCTTGCGACAAATATGGGAGGTACAGAAATCACCATTTGAATTACACAATAACCTTATGCCTACAGTTGAAGTTCATCATTGAGGGGAAGTCAATGCAGGAGCTTCAGAGTGCCAGTCACATTGCATCCACAGTCAAGAGCAGAGAGAAATTAATAGATGCAGACTTGCTTGTGCTTGCTTGCTTGTTTTTGTTCTGCTTGATTTCTCTCTTCTTTTAAAAATATTTTTATTTTATTTTATGTAATGAGCTTTTGGCTCACATGCATATATGTATGTATGTATGTATGTATGTGTGTGTATGTATGTATGTATGTATGTATGTATGTATGTATGTATACATACATACATGTGAGTGCCTTGTTCCTTCTGAGGCCAGAAAAGGGCACCGAAACTCCTGGAACTAGAGTTTAGAATATTTGTCAGTCACCATGTGGATGCCGGGAACTGAATCAAAGTCCTGTGCAAAGGCAGCAAGTGCTCTTAACCTGCAGCCTTGAGTCCTCCATTCTTACACAAGTGAGGACTACCTGACTAGAAGATACCGCTGTCCACAATCTGTTAGGTCTTCTCAGATCATTTAACTTACTTAAAACAACCCCCACAAGCATGCCCAGTGTCAACTCAATGTGGTCAACACCTCACTGAAATTCTCTAGGGGTTGTCATGAGCAACTTAAATTCTAGGTTGTGTCAAGTTGATGTTTAAAGCTAAGCCTCACACACATACACACATGCACACTCACAGAAATGCACGCACGTGCACACACACACACACACACACACACACACAGGCATGCACACCTTTTCTTTTTTTAAAAAATATTTATTTATTTATTATTATGTGTACAGTGCTCTGGCTGCACATACACCTGCAGGCCAGAAGAGGGCATCAGATCACATTATAGATGGTTGTGAGCCACCATGTGGTTGCTGGGAATTGAACTCAGAACCTCTGGAGGAGCAGTCAATGCCCTTAACCTCTGAGCCATCTCTCCAGTCCCCTCTTCTTAATATACTACTCTACTTCATACTCCTTCATCTGCAACCAACTCAAGAATGCCAGGCTCATCTGAGTGGATGTCTCTGAAAGTCCTTTGGGCTGCAGCAGGTGGCAGTGTTGGGCTGTGTCTCCTGTCTCAGCCTAGTAAGCTCTTACAGGACAGCAAGGTTGCCTGACAAGTACTATTTTGTTTAACTGTTCTCTCCCACAAACACCCCTAAGCTTGTCATTCTTCTCCTGGAATAATCCTTTTCTTTCTTGGTACATTTCACCTGTCCTGTCACCACCCATTTTATTTCCAATGCTCCTTCACCTTTTTCTGTTCATTGAAAGTAGGCCTCTTCGCTTTCTCAGAAAAACATGGGAATAGGGTTTACTCACAACCTAGCTATTCCCCTCTTTGGAATATACCCAGAAGATGCCCTACCACACCACAGGGACATATGCTCATCCATGTTCATAGCAGCCTTATTCATAATAACCAGAACATGGAAACAGCCTAAATGTCCCTCAGTAGAAGAATGGATAAAGAAACTGTGGTACATTTACACTATGGAATACTACTCAGCTATTAAAAACAAGGAGCCCCCAAAATTTGTGGACAAATGGATTGAACTAGAAATGATCATAAGATTTAACTCAGAAGCAGAAAGAGTCAAAGGGTATATACTCACTTATAATGAGACACTAGCCCAAGGGGTATGCCCCATGAAAGACTTTACTTATCAGGAAAATGGGTCAGAGGGGAGGACATCCTATTAAGACTTTAGGTGAGAGAAGCATGGGAGAATGGGGAAACAGAAGGATCCAGAGGGTCCTGGAAACCTACAACAAGAACATTATGATGAGTGGATCTGGGTCCTGGGGTCCTCCTCAAATTATGGCACTAGCCAAGGGAAATATAGGCAGTAAACTTCGAACCCCTACCCAGACAAGCCGATGGACAGGACATTCTCCACTGTTGAGTGGAGAAGGAGATCTGACTTTCACACAAACTCTGGTGCCCCATCTCTGACCATGTCCCCTGGATGGGGAGGCATGGTGGCACTCAGAGAAAGGATAGCGAGTTACCAAGAAGAGACTCGATACCCTAAGAACATATATGGGGGGAGGTCCCCCTCAGTCATAGACATAGGGGAGGGGAGTAGGGGGGAAGCGGGAGGGAGGGAGGAATGGGAGAATACAAGGGATGGGCTAACAATTTAGATGTAATATGAATAAATTAATAAAAAAAAAGAAAGTAGGCCTCTTAGACCCTGACTCTTCAGCTCATGGACTTCACCCATGCAGTGTCCACTGTACCTTATCCTGGAAGCCTCTGATTTTGCAGAAGCATCCTCCTGGTGAAGATTCTTTAAAATTCTTTGATAGTTTCATACACGTGTAAAATGTATTTAGGTCGCATACACCTTTCCCAAGCTGTTCTAGACATTCTTCCAAATCTCTCTCCCAACTTTAGGTTCTCTTCTCTTTTTATCTTAAATTTTAAAATGAACTGAATCCAATTAGTGCTGCCCATGGGCACATGGATGTACAGTTGCCCACAGGACCACGGTCAACCTACTGCCCCTATGCACTGTTAATGCCAAAGATGTGAGGAGAAAGACCACCAAACCAAATGGTCATGTTAGTTAAAATTAAATCAGTCACCAAATTAGTTAAAGCAGGCAATTCACTAAAGCAAGCCTTTTTGTTCATGTACATTGGCTGTCTCCTCCTAAGATGGTGTGCAAAAGGTCGGCACTGAATGTTAAGAGACAGTTTTTATAGATTAGAGGTGGGAGATTCCAAATGGGGAATCTGGAGGACAATTTGGGTTAAAGGGTTAAAGGATCACAGCATAACAAAGTAGTAATAACAACCTTTTGAAACAAAGGTAAGGTGCCAGTATGGTCACTACAACATTTGAAACAAAGACATGGCTGCCATTTCTGGGAACAGGCCTACAGAATCATGTGTAGTTAGGTTACAAGTGAGCCATAGCCCAATCCTTGAGAAACAGAGTTTTAGTCATAAACAGAAATGAACCTAACTTGTATTTGTTATAAGACAGCTTTTAAGGCTAAGATGGAGGCAAGCTGGTTTATCAGCACATGGATGTGGGGTCGCCCACAACAGCATAGGCAACCTATTGCCCCTATGCCCTTGGATGTAGGGTCACCCACAGAGACAGAGGCAACCTACCAGGAGTCACACCTATGATAAAAACTAGCTCTTGTCTACCCACCCCCCAACTAGCGGCCATAAGCTGCCAATAGCTCCTCCAGTAGGGATGTGGTCTCAGGGACCCCATCGTCACCATCCTGGAAAATGGCAATGACAGCTTCTCGGAATCCCAGAATGCCACAGCCCTGTTGTGTGCAGAAGACATTGTTTCACAAATGTCCCCAGCCCCTGAACCTCTGGCTCTTAAAAATCTGTCTGCTACCACTAATACAGTGTTGAGCCCTGAGGGAAGGAGAAGTGATATAGAGTCCCATTTAGGACTAAGTTCAGTGATTTTACCATGAAGTCTAAATCACCATTGCTACTCTGAAGACAAAAAGCAGATTGCCAAAGGTACCTGGAGGCACAAACCTGTGATCTCAGCTACATAGAAGTTGAGGCAGGAGGATATTAAGTTCAAAGCCAGCCTGGGTATCTTGGTAAAGTTCTGTCTAAAAATAAGAAGTAAAAAGATTGGTGGGAGTGGAAGTCAGTGATCAAGTGCTTGCCTGAGAGAGACAGAGACAGAGACAGAGACAGAGAGACAGACAGAGAAAGGGGATGAAAAGTGAGGAAAGAAGGAAGTCAGAAGGAGAGAGAGGGGAGAAACAAGGAAGGGAGGGAAAGAAAGAAAGAAAAAGGAGAAGAATGGGGGAGAGAGAGGAAAAGAGGGAAAGAAAGAGAGAGATGGAAGACCTCAATAGCAACCCCATGGAGCTATACTTTCCCCAGGCTTGTCATTTTGCAGTTTTTCTAAATGGGCAGCAGAGGGGGCAATGACCAAAGGGCTGTTTGGAGGCCAAGGCTCACATGCTTCTGTGGCCACTGTGGTGTTGGATTCCTGCCAGGAGTGGGAGACCAGACCTGGAGAATGGAAGCTTGAAGAGCAGGTCCAGTGAGGGCCAGCTGGGCTATCAATCAGTCTTCCCAGCCTGGGCCTGATTCTCCTGTCATTCAGATGGTAGAAGCAGGGACACTTAAGCTGCTCCTGTTTGGCTCAGCACAGGGACTACCTGCTTGACATCTCCTCACCTCAAAGCCAGTACAGCCTAGGCACAGAAAATTGTCAAGTAGACATGTGGTTCCACCAAGTGTCTCTGGGACATCAAGAATGCACAGCAAGTGACAGGCAAGGCAACTGGGGATGGGTGTGTGGATGGGTGTGTGATTCTAGGTGCCCAGACCAACTGGGTGAACCCAAGTTGCCAGGAAGGGGAAAGTTAAAAACACAACAAATTAAATGATTGATTGTAGATAGATTGATTATAGATAATGATCGATATAGAAGTCTATAGATTGATTGACTGATTAGAATTTGATTTGTGGAGGGTTGGAACATTGTGGGGTGAGGAGCCAATTATCCAGGGCTATCTTTAGCCCTCTAAATTGCCATGTATTGGTCAGCTCTTTGTATAACCTAATGCCCTCATGGCTATAGATAAATCATTTTAGAATGTACATAAATGACCTCAGCTTCCATCAACCCAAAGGCTAACAATGTCATCAACTAGCTTCTGTGGCCTATGCCAGTGATTTCCCAGCTATCCTATAACCTTGGGGAATGTGACTTATGGATTTCTTTGCTCTGACACTCTTTAAAATGCCATGCAGTGGTTACTACACTGAAAATGGTATTTGGGGCAATTTGAACCAGTATTCCTAGGCCATGATCATTCCAGAATAAACTCATTCCTTTTGAAGAGAGAGCTGTGGGATTTGGAGGCAGGGGTGGGCATTTTGTTGTGGCTTCTATGGCACTGACACCAGTATCAGACCCAGCTTCTTATTTTCTCACTGAGCAGACCTATGCCCTTGGATCTGTATCTAAGTCAAAACCAGCTCCTGAGGTACACACCTCTCCTTATGTCTCTGTCTGTCTCCGTCTCTGTCTCTGTCTGTCTATCTATCTATCTATCTATCTATCTATCTATCTATCTATCTACCTATCTATATCTATTTCAGCCAGTTTTATTTCAACTTGACAAAAGCTGCAGTCATTTTGAAAGATGGAATCTCAGTTGAGAAAATTTCCCCACAAGGTTGACCTGTAGGCAAGTCTGTGGAGCATTTTCTTCATTGGTGATTAGTATGGAAGGGCACATCTCACTGTGGATGGTGCCAACTCTGGGTAGATGTTCCTGAATTGTATAAGAAAGCACACTGAGCAAGTCATGACCAGCGACACCAAGAAACTTACTCCCATCTGAAACTGTATTTCTGTAGAGTATCAGGCTGTGTGTCTGTGGGACCCACTCTGCTATTCCTTTTTCCCCCTTTGTATCAGTCCCTCCCAAGGGCAATTATGGTGGTTAGTTTTGTCGACTTGACACAATCTGGACTCATCAGAGTCTCACTGAGGAATTGTCTAAGTTAGGTTGGCCTGTGAGCCTGTTGCCATGGGGTTGTCTTAACTATAGTAATTGAAGTAGGAAGACCCACCCATTGCGGGAAACGCCATTCCCTATGTGTCCTGCACTGTACAGGTGCACAGGGAGATGGGCATAAGAAGCACGCAGTCTCTCCTTTTCTCTCTGTCCTTGCCTGTGACTGTGACTATCTATGTGCAATTCCTGCCTTGACCTCTTCACAACAATGGACTGTGACCTTGGATTGTTAAGATAAAAAAAGAAAGAAAGAAAGAAAGAAAAAACTCTTCTCCCTTAAGGTCCTTTTTGCCAGAGTACTTTATCACAGCAGCAAAAACAAAGTTACTACCAAAACACTAAATGCTATGAGTCTTTCATTTTATCTTATTATTTTATTTTATAGATCTAAAATTCAGTATATCTGGGTTTTACCGGATCTCTCATCTTCTTTTTTTAAGATTTACTTATTTACCACACACACACACACACACACACACACACACACATAGTGTTTTGCCTGCATGTACACCAGAAGAGGGCACTAGATCACAGATGGTTGTGAGCCACTATGTGCTTGCTGGCAATTGAACTTAGGACCTTTGGAAGAGCAGCTGGTGCTCTTAACCTCTGAGCCATCTCTCCAGCCCCTAGATCTCTCATCTTCTGATGTTTACTGTTGCACTCACAAGCCACCTATCTCTCTGTATAGCCATGGAGTTGATAATTTGTTTCAGACCCATAAAGATACAGAAAAGCAATGGCTGTCTTTGATCTGTCATCTCTTCTCCCGGAGGGAGGGAGGGAGGGAGAGAGAGAGAGAGAGAGAGAGAGAGAGAGAGAGAGAGAGAGAGAGAGAGAGAGAGAGAGCACTCTGGAATGTGCATGTGTTCTTAGTAGCCCCTTAGTATATTTTCTCTATGTCTAAATGTTTCCATTGTTTCAGAACAGTCATGTGTGATGGGAGACTGCTTTGTTAGTAAAGACCTAAGTTTGATCCCTATAACCCATATAAAAAAGCAGTGAGAGATCTTCTCTCAAAAACTAGCACATATACTACTCACTACACACACATACACACACACACACACACACACACACACACACACACACACCACTGTCCATACATATGCACATATACACACACAAATAATGAGTAGTAATATCAGTAGTAGTGGTGGTGGTGGTGGTGGGTGGTGGTGGTGGTAATTTTAAGCAAGATGTCCTAGTTTAATTTCTGTTGCTGTGATAAAATGCCCTTAAGAAAAGCAACTTGAAGAGTTTATTTTAGCTCACAGTTCCAGGTCTATCGTCATGGGAAATCACAGCAACAAGAGTTCAACAGCCTGTCATATCTACAATCAAAAGTAGAGAGAAATGCACTCTGCTCCATTTCCACACTTACATAGTGCAGAGTCCCCTATCTAGGGAACGGTGAGGCTCATAATGGGTCTTCTCACATCAGTTAACTTAAGACAGTCGCCCATGGACATGCCCACAGGACAAGCCAGTATAGACAACCTCTCACTGAGACTCCCTTCCCAGGGGGTTTTAAGTTGCGTTAGGCTCCTAGTTAGAGATGATCATCACAAACAGCCTCTCTCAAGTCAGCAGAAAAAAACTGAAAATGATGACATCTTCAGATCAGAGAGGACCATGTTTCTGGGAACAGTAGAGCTGTTGCATACCCATCTGTTCCAGGAATGGTGTTTACATGGAATGGTGTGTCAGAGACTCTGCCACCTCCCTCTAGCATCTTCCTTTGCCATCTTACAGTTCCTTGTTTCACTTCCTGACTCAGAGTAGATTCAAGGAGTACACAACAGTGCATGGTAAATAGTTGTCATTATCCCCAGCAGTCTGCAACACAGTAGGACAGCCGTGAAACATGAATGACTCTGAAGAAGAGACAACACAGCAGCTGAGCTCCCTGGGTAAGTCTGGGCTTAGATTTGGGGGGGGGGCTTGGAAAGAGGTTCCAGTGCGGCCAGCTTGAGTCTCAGTTTGCCAAGGATCTGACTGATGCTCTGTCCATTCAGATGAGGAACACCTGATAAACAGTGGCACCATATACTCCATCAAAGGCTTCCAATTTCAACCACCCTATGTCCTCAAGAGAGCTGCAGGTAAAGAGAGAGTGGAAAGGACCGGATTTCCTCAGTTGCCTATGTCCTGGGAAAGGGGAGAATAAAAGTCTGGATCTTGAAGATGGGTGTGGGAGAGAATGGAGACTGAACCTCTGGGTACTGTGGAAGATGGAGGCTAAGAATTGGGCTCCTGGGTCCTGTGGGTGGAGGCTGAGGTCTTCACTCAAGTCTTAGGAACAAGAACACGGGGGGTGCTGTGGAGTTGGAAGCCAAAAACTAAAGTTCTCAGTCCAATGGAGGTGGAAGCTGACAACTGGATCCCGGATCCTGAGGATGTGGAGCCTGGGGGCTTAACTCCCGTGTCCTGTAGAAGTAGAGGCTAGAACTAGACTCCTCATTTCTACTAAGCAGAGATTGTGTATTTGTATGCCTGGTAGTCTGCAAGTGGAAGCTGAGGTTTTAGAGTCCCTGGTCCTTGGGCATCCACATCTGGAAGACTAAAGTCCTGTGTGCTAGGAAGACAGAAGCTCAAAATAGGCCATAAAATGTTCACTGATGTAAACCTGGGCTCTTAAGCCCTAGGGTGATTGAGTCTACTAGACTATATTCTGGAGAAGTTTTCCTCCTGAATCCTGGAAGGGTAAAATATGAGGCTCTGGACTCCTGGGTCCTGAGGCTGATGAAGGCTGAACACCTAGAGTTGTGAGGTCCTGGGTCCTGAAGAAGGACATCCTGGGACATTCCTCAGAGACAGTGGAGAGGAATGTAAGTTCTGGAATGCAAGAAAGATAGACACTAGGGTTTTGGGCTCTGGGGTCCTGGGAAATTTTTTAAATGAACTCTAGACTATTAAATTATTGGACCACTGAGTTAGAAAATAATCTTGGGTCCTGGAAAAGCGAAGGCTGGAAAATAGGCACAATGCAACCCAGGGAGGTGGAAGCCGCAGATCTGAGAAGAGGATGCTGTTGTCTGTGGAATGTGTCAGAGACATTGTTGTGATAGAACTTCCCCCTTCTCTCTTGCAGTGCATCTGTGCCATGGGCATGGCCTCTTCGTACAGCTGTTCTGCCTCACAGTCTCTGCTATTCTCCTTCTGGTTGTCCTTGTCAAAGGTCAGGCAGGTCTGAGGGTTGGGGGATCCCTGGTAAGGCCCTTCTGTTGGGTACCAAGGCCCATGAGAGAGGTAGGCTAATGGCTAAGAACTTCTAAGAGTTTTGCAGAGACCTTCCCATCTATGATGTAGAGGAGGATGCTGGCTTTGCTTACCCTGGCCATTCAGTCTCCTCTGAATGTCAAAGTACTTCATCTTCAAGAGGTATTAAACTGGAAGCTAGATAAATGGCTCACTGGATAAATCACCTGTCAAAGAAACATGAGGACCAGAATTTGTATCCAAGAATATGTGGAGCAGAACATGGCAGGCATGTTTCTGTAACCTTTGCTATGGAGATATGAGTGGCAAAGACAAGAGAGTGCTGAAAGCGTGCAGGCCAGCTAACCTGGCATACACAATGGTAGACAAGAGACCCTGTATCAAACAAGGTGAAAGGTGGGGACTGACAACAAAAAGCATCTATCCTCTGACTCCTCAGCTGTGTGACAGCATGTCCACAGTCATGAACATCCACATGCACTCACACCCACCTGCGATTTTTAAAAAGAGGTATTACACGGGATACTTGACTTTTTAAAATGCCCCTGGGAGACCAGCACAGGCCATGGCTTATAATGAGTGTTTAATAACTACAGATTTTTTTTGTTGTCACAGTGTCCAATGTTGCCAACTCCCAGGAACAAGAACAAGTAAACAAGGATAAGATATACCAGAAGATGGCCCAGCTGAAGCCTCAAATAAGTGAGTGACTGGAAGGCAGGACACACCAGGGACTCAACAGAGGGTCTCCATGTTACATGGGTTGGTCTCAGCTGCTACCCATCTCAGCCTACATTTTTTTCTCATTTTATTTGATAGCTTTATATAAAGAAGACAATGAGGGGGTTGCAGTATGGCTCAGCAGTGAAAATCACTTGGCATCAAGCCTTAAGACCTAAGTTGGGTTCCTGAGACTCCCAAGGTCGAAGGAGAGAACACACTCCCTCAAGTTGTCATCTGACCTCCATATACATGCCATAGCATGGGCATGACTGCACATATAAGTTAACTTATTGACTGGTTGGTTGAAATTAGGGACAATGGAAGTTGGTATTCATAGTGAAACTGGTATTCATGATTGAAACTCTGTTAGCCAGTCTCCAAAGGTCTGTTCTGGACTCTAAGTTGATACGTCTTCCAGTCTTGAGGATATGAGCCAGTACGTCTGGGTTGTGTATACTTTCAGGGAGTAAAGAAAGGAATGTCTTCCTAGGAGATCTGGATAGGCCCAGGAATATGACCGACCTAGTACATTCTATCCTGACCCACTTTCCCCAACAGAACACCTGTGCCGCCCCTGCCCCTGGGACTGGATGCCCTTCCAAGGAAACTGTTACTTCTTCTCCAAGTTCCAACAGAACTGGCATGACTCTGTCACTGCCTGCACAAAAATGGGGGCCCAACTAGTGGTCATCAAAAGCGATGATGAGCAGGTACACCTGGTGGGATCCAAACTGTTCTGGTACACACAGCTGACCACAGGCATCTAAAGAGATACAGTTTGCTAGTTTGGGTTGTAGATTAGTGCTACTTGCTCCACCTGAAAAGGGAAGAAAAGAAGAGTAGAAATAAAAAGGTCCCAACCACCATGTTCTAGACACACACACACACACACACACACACACACACACACACACACCACCACCACCACCACCACCACCACCACCCCCACCACCCACCACCACCACCACCACCACCCCACCACCACCACCACCACCACCACCACCACCACCACCACCACCACCACCACACCACCACCACCACCACCACCACCCCCCACCACCCCCCCCCACCCCCACCACCCACCACCACCACCACCACCACCACCACCCCATCACCACCCACCACCACCACCACCATCACCACCACCACCACCCCACCATCACACACCACCATCACACCACCACACCCAATCACCACCACCACATCACCCACCACATCACCATCACCACCACCACCACACACCCCACCACCACCACCATCAAACACCACCACCACCACCACACCATCACCACCACCACCATCACCACCACCACCACCACCACCACACCACCACCCACCACCACACCACCACCACCACCACCACCACCACCACCACCACCATCACCACCACCACCACCACCACCACACCACCACCACACCACCACCACCACCACCACCACCACCACCACCATCACCACCACCACCACCACTGCCACCACCATCATACAGCATCTGAACATGACTGGGTGCTTTAGGTAACACACAAAGGTAAGTGGTTTCTGTCAGTACACTGGCAAATGCTGAATGACTTCCTTTATTGGGCTTTTTAAAAAAGTTTGATGTCTAACATTTGCCAATTCCTCTAGTGTAAATGTTGTCATCCTGATGGAATTTAAGTTACCAATGGCACATCTCTCAATGCATAGCTCAAAGGAGGTCATGTGAATGATTAGAAATGAAGAGCTGGTACAATTTGGCTTAGGCACTTGTGCCTAGTGGTGAATTCATCGATCTAGGCATGCACAGAACTCCTCATGAGGCAGAGAGACAGGCAATATTAGTATGTGTCATGAGAGGCAATTCAGAGCAAACAAGACACAGGTGTGGGAGCCGTGAGACCTCTGGGCACCCTGAAAAGCTGAATAATCATACTGCAAGCAGAACTGGGGCAGGAGGACAATAGATGATGGAACACAAAGTATGTAGCCCTCACCTGACTGCTTTTCTGCCCGTTCAGAGCTTTCTGCAACAGACTTCTAAAGAAAAAGGCAATGCCTGGATGGGTATGTCAGACCTGAAACATGAAGGCACTTGGCACTGGGTAGACGGCTCACATCTGCTGTTCAGGTATATCCAGGGGAAGGGGAGCTGCCTGTAGCATCCGGTGATACTATTTACTCCTGTTATTTTGATAAAGCTAACTTAAGGAAGAAAGAATTTACTGGGGCCACAGATCCAGGGGACATATTGCTTCATGGCGGGAATGGCATGGCAACAGGAGCTGGAGGTGGCTGGTCACATGGCAGTGGCAGCCAGGAAACAAAGTATACAAAGTGAGCCAGGCTATCAGAGCTTGAGGCCCTCCCCAGGGATCTTCTTCCTCCACTGCCTAAAGATTCCACAACCTTCTCAAATGGTAATCAGGTGCTCAAACACTGAGTCTATGGGAGACATTTTACATTCAAACCGGAGTAGGTGGCATTAGCAAACGCTGGCTAGCATTCTTCCTTAGATGTGTCTCCATACCCTAACCCTCTAGCCATAAAAGACTCATGGAGTAGGACCTCATGGAGTATTTACTCATGAGAAAATACTCATGGAGGAAGGAGCTCTTCATAACCATGTGCCAACAAGATGTCAAGTGCCTGGAAATCTACCATCAGAGGTGGAGGAGGGGTTTACAGCCTACACGAGTCATTTAAATGTAGTACATTAATAGAAAAATCTATGTAGCTGTGTATTCTTGTTGCTGTAATGAAATATTTGACAAATCAATGTAAGGAACGATTGATTTGGCTCACAGTTTGAGGGGGACAATCCATCATGATAACAAACACATACTGGCAGGAGCTTGAGGAAACTGGTTACACTGCTTTGCTAGTCAGGAAGCAGAGGAAGAGAAATGAATAAGCAGAACAATACAAACCCCAGCCTACCTTCTCCATTGTGTGTGAGCACATGCATGAGGATGGGTGGATGGGCACATGTGTGAAGTGGGCACATGCGCACATGTGTGGGGTGGGTGCGTGTGAACACATGCAGGATGGGTGCAAGTGAACATGTGTGGGCATAGGTGCAGAAGTCAACCTCTAATATCTTTGTAGATCACACTGTACCATATACTTTCATACTGAGTCTCTCATGCAACCTGGAGTTTTATGTTTCTTGACAGGCTGGCTGACCAGGGATTTTTCTTTCTGTGTACCCCATCCCACAGTGCTGGGGTAATAGACACACATCAGTTTAGATGAGTGTGGGGAGCCAAACACAGGCCCTCATGCTTATGAAGCAAGCACTTTATCTACTGAGCCATCTTTCCAAGCCACCACTTTATACTTTCTATGCAATTAGGCCCCCAGCCTATGGAAAGGTGTTGTTGTTGTCTACCTTCAGGATGGATCTTTCCACCTCAATAACCCAAACTAGAAACTCTCTCACAGACATCTCAGAGGTTTGTCTCCTAGGTGATTCTAGATTCCATCAAGTTGACGATGGGTATAAACCATCACAGGTAGTAAAATTTCCTGTTGCCATGGGAAACATTACCTGCTATATGCACAGATGCCAAGTGGGATAGGCATCATGTCATGGGTATCACAGAAGTGCCAGATCATGTCAGGGGTGGAGCGGGGGTTAAATACAAGAACTTATTCTGGTGCCCATGGAAATGAAAAACTAAAGCTGTATCCCAGACTAGCCACTGTGGGGTGTCTGTGGGTTCTGGGGTATGAATGCTATTCCTAGTATTGTGGTATTTGGCACTGGATAGGTATATGGTGACTGAAAGTTAAAAAAAGAAAACACCTTGGGACTAGAGGTGGATAACTCTGTGAATTATGAGTTGGTTGGTTATATTTGAAGACGATACCCTCAGTAAGATGACCAATTCAATCATGAAAGATCACAAGGATCATGGTCCAAGGTCAAAGGGCATGGGTGCCTCATTGACCACAGAACAGGTCACATCTGCCATAGTGTATGCAAGGCAGATACGAAAGCATCCTCTTTTAATGATAGAAACATGTTTTGAGGGGACCAGATGATGGCTGAGTTGGTAAATTGCTTGCCATGTGTTTTAGTTTCACTTCTGCTGCTGGTCAGAATACCCTGACTAAAAGGGTTTAGTTCAGCTTTTATAATCCCAGGTTACAATTCAGCACTATGGGGAAGTTGAGGCTGCAGGAACTTGAAGCAGCTAGTGACATCACATCCACAGTGAAGAGCGGAGAGAAATGGGTGCATCACATGCTGGGTTTCTCCACTCTTACACAGTTCAGTGCCCCTTGCCTAGGCAATGGTACTGCTCACACTAGGCTGGTTCTTCCCACATCTCTTAATGTAATTAAGAAAATCCTCCACAGACATGTGCACAGGCCAACTCAATATAGGTAATCCCTGAGACTGTCTTTCCAAGCGACTCTAAGTTGTGTCAAGTTGACAATGAAAACTACTTGTCACATGGTGCAAGCATGAGAACCCGAGTTCCATGCCCTGAACCCACATATGAAAGCCAAGTGTTTTTGGCTTGCGCCTGTAAATCTCAGCGCTGGAAATGCAGAAACGGCGGATCCTTGGCGATCTCTAAACAGTCTAGCTGAATTAGTGAATCCCAGGGCAGCAAGATTTTTGCCTCAAAAAACTCAAGGAGGAGAGTGACTAAAGAAGATGTCTAAGTTTGACCTATGGGCTCTACATGTGCAACCGTAAATGTGTACATGTTTCTGCACATAAGCACGGAGAAGGCAAGTTGAGAAATATGGCTGATAAAGAGGATCTGGGACTAATTCCCATACTTTGATGGACATCAGTCAAGGAAACTTATAAAAAAATAGCATTTAATTGGCGTTCATGGTTCCAGGTGGTTAGAGTCCATGACCATCACGGCAGGGAGCATGGCAGCAGGAAAGCAGGCACAGCATGGGAGAAGTATCTAAGAGTCCGCATCTCAATCCACAAGTACCAGGCAGGGAGAGCTAACTAGAAATCCTGTGAGATTTTAAAACCACAAAGATACACCTCCTCCAACAATGCCACTCCTCATCTTACCTACTGGGTTCGACCTACTGGGACAAAGCCTTAAAATATGTGAGTCTGTGGGAGCCTTTCTTTTTCAAACCACCACAATTTGGTTTTGCAGTTTCATGAAATATTGGAACGATGGAGAGCCCAACAATGAAGCGGAAGAAGACTGTGCAGAATTCAGAGACAGCGGCTGGAATGATGTCCCATGCTCAGCTAAGAAATACTGGATCTGCAAGAAGCCTGCTGTGTCCTGCACCAAAAAATGAAATTTCATCTGTCTCTAGCACCTGTTGCCAAAATGACCTTGCAGGGTGACTGAACTTAACCTACAATTTATGTATGCCAGTTCCTTCTTCTGTGAACATAAAGATCCTAACTGCAGCTGTTTCCTCATTGTCAAACCCCACCCCCCGCGCGCGCGTGCGTGCGTGCGTGTGTGTGTGTGTGTGCGCGCGCGCGCGCGCGCACTGGGGTCCCTGCCCCACCTGTATCTATCTCCTCATCAGAAGAAAACTAAAGTTTTACCCTTTAAGCAATAGTTTTTACACTCCCCCTGGAAATCTCCATTCCCTTTCCTTTCTCTGTAAAAAATGACCACCTTAGGGTCCTCCTAAAAACAGAATTCTACACCACATGTCTTTCTAGAGCTAGTTTGTTTCAGCTATCATGATGCTTCTAGGGCTCACAGTATGTAGTCTATGATAACTTTCCCTTATACACCCCTAAATAGCACCCCATTGTGTGTGTGTGTGGTGGTTAAGCTTGGTTGTTAACTAATGGGGTCTCCAGGTGACTTGGAGGCAGGCCTATGAACACATCCATAAGGGTGGGTCTTTTTTTTTTTTTTTTTTAAGTAAGAGCATTTTGATCTGTATGGGAGTGGAGAGAGACATAGACACACTCTCTGTTTTTTCAAGTTCCTGTCATAATGGACTGTAAAGTGGGATTGTAAGGCTAAATAAATCCCATCTCCCCTCAAATTTTCTGTTGGAGTAGTTAATCACAGCACAGGAAAATTAATAATGAAGACCCAGTATCTCTCACTGAACTTGGAGCTTTTACATAAGCTAGGCTGGCTGGCCAGAGTGCCTCAGGGATCCTCCTGTTACTGCCTTCCCAGGTTTGGGATCACAAGTGTGCACGACCATAACCTGGCTTCTCACACGAGTTCTGAAGATTGAACTTGGCTCCTGGTGCTCACGTGGCGAATCCCTGGCCTGAGGGATCTGGGTCTTTACAGAGTTTGTGATGGGTAAGCATTTCCTCCCATCTGTGAATTTCTATTTATTCCTCTTCTTGATTTCAAGGGGGAAGGCTGGTGACATTTCTAGAATATGAACGAGGCTCACTATGGTTTCTGTGATGGAGGGGGCAATGTATGCGTTCCTGTATGAGACCCGGTGTACACGCCCATGCAAATATACGTGGAGATAAGAGAACAATGTCCAGTGTCCTCCTCTACCACTGTCCCCTTTATTCTTTGATTGCAGAACTGACTGGCTGTAGAACACCTCTTTTTCCAGCTAGGCTGGCATTCAGGAACGCCCAACAACTCTCTTGTCTCCACTGCCACCCCAGCACTGATATTACATAGCTACGGCCAGTGTTCTAGTTAACTTCAGCTGTCAGTGGGTTATAAAAGGAAGAGGAGGAGATAAGATTGAGAGGGAAATGAGAGTCTGGGAAGAGCTGGCAGGAGGGGAAATGAATATGAATGTGATTTAAATACACTGTATATGTGTAAGACATTACCACAGAGCAAATTAAAGACTGATTGTTTCGTTCCTGGGGAGAGGCAGCATCTCGCCCTAGTCAGTGCATCAAGACTTGCCTTCTTGGTGATAAGTCCCTTGGAGGCCTGGACTCTGAATAAGAATGGCATTCTGTGGTTGGGGTACAGAAAGGTGGCTTTGGGGGTGAAGCATTTGCCTTGAAAGCCCGAAGACCTGAATTTGATCCTCAGAACTCACATGAAGGAAGGAAGGCGAGAACCAACTCCATAAAAATTGCCTTCCAACCTCTGAGTGCATGGTGTGGCATGCCTGACCCACTAACAACTGGGAGACTGTTTTGTGACTTTCAGTCACCTCCCCCCGTAAGGAAACAGTGATGGATCACCACTCAAGTCTAGCTTAGTGACTACGTGTGACTTTAGGGGCTTACTTATGAGTAGGAGTGGCTCAAAGGCACTTTTACATTTAAATTAACATACAAGGCGTTAGATATCACAACGGAATTTTTTTTTAACAAAGTGTGTTTTTCTAGATTTTCCTTTCCAGAAGAGCCAACAACTTCTTCTGACCTCCGTAGGCACCAGATAGCTCCTCTCTTAGCCGAATTATACATTGTGTGACTTAATGTCTCCTAGGCAAATCTATTGGTAAATAGGATAACATCAATCACTTTGAGTTTTTGCTATATCATTCCTACCTGTTAAAGGTATTAAAAATCGGCAGAGCGCAGCATGCCGAGCACTGAAAGCCGCTACCAGCTCCTAACCGCTCACGCCCTCCTGACCATCGGTGCCTCAGGCCTCCTCTTTCTGCGAGGAGGAGGAGGGGGAAGGGGGAGGGAAGGAGGGGGAGGAGGAGGAGGAGGAGGGCAGGAGCCCATCAACTTCTGGCCCGGGACCACGGCCGAGGCGGGACCCGGGCCCGAGTCGCCTTGGAGATGCTGACCAGAGGCCTCTGGTAGCAGAACCAGAGATGGCATCAGTAGATTTCAAGACCTATGTGGACCAAGCCTGCAGAGCTGCAGAGGAGTTTTGTCAGTGTCCACTGCACCACGATGGATAAGCAGCGGCGGCTGCTGTCTTGCCTGTACATGGGCACGGCCACTCTAGTGTGGAACGGGAACGCTGTTTCAGGACAAGAATCCTTGAGTGAGTTTTTTTGAGATGTTGCCTTCCAGTGAGCAACGTGATAGACTGCCAGCCTGTCCATGATGAAGCTACAGCAAGCCAGACCACAGTCCTTGTGGTGATCTGTGGAACAGTGAAATTTGAGGGCAACAAACAGCGGAACTTCAACCAGAACTTCGTCTTGACTGCCCAGGCCTCACCCAGTAACACAGTATGGAAGATAGCAAGTGATTGCTTCCAGTTCCAGGACTGGGCCAGCTAGTGGGGGTGACAAAGGCTGCTTGGCTTCAGCACAGCTATGGAGAATTGCCAGTCTCAACTCTCAGGATGTGGAGAACACACGTTCACTTTTGTTGTCACAGCAGCACTACAAACTGGATATCCGACTCCTAGACACCCCCGTCCTGGTTATATATACTGGTTTCTCATAGTTGCCTTTTAAAAGTAGTAAACTTTCTATTTTTCTACTTACTCAGTAAAGACCCTGTTTCTGGAAATTGACAAATAAATAATATAAATATTGTTTTTAAAAAGGTATCAAAACTCTTTTATAAAGCTCCAATTTAAAATTCTGTGTCACATTCAGTATCCTTCTGTTTTACCAGAAAACTGGCTCAAAAGTCAAAACCATTTGTGACTTCTTAGCTTCTATCCGGGATGTGATAAAAATGGGTCAAACAGTTCAGAATGCATTGTCGCAATGGCAGTTCTAATACAATCAGAAGGAAGGACTCTGTTAATGACATTAGCTGAGTTTTTGGCAGGGTAAGCAAGTCCTCAATAGTTCCTGCTTCACAAATATGTCTGTCAGATATATGGGGCCAGAAGGCTGAAGATGATGCTCCAGTGTTAGAGAGAGTTTTGGGTGACTGTTCAGGCAGCAAACTGTCTCTGCCATTTTTCACTTTGGAAGCTACTAACCTGCACTTCCTGTTAACTCAGCTAATTAATTTTATTTGTTCTCAAGTCTCTGATGGAGTTGAAGACCAGATAGTTTAGTCTTACAATTAAGCTTGTTTAGTGGTTAAGATATTTTTAGGTCTAGACAGATGTTTTAAGTTGATAGAGATGAGATATTATAGATATTGATCTACATTAAGAAATTTAGATGCACCAAGATAGAAAAGATGTTTTCTTCTAGGTTGCCAAAGACAAATAGCCAAAACACCAGGAATGTAACATTAATGTAATTCCTGATGGCCTCATGGTTCTTCTTGCTGTATGTAGTTTGTTTTATATATGTGTAATAATATAAATCTATATGCTAAAAGATAAAAATATTTTATAAAGAACACAACCAGAAACTCCCAGGGCCATTTGACATCACCAGAAACCAACAATCCTACCATGCAAGCCCTGGAAATACTACCACACATGACATAGATTTCAAATCTGGGTTATAAAATTGATAGAGGACTTAAAGTGGGAAAATAAATCCCTGAAACTAGAACAGGAATATACAAAGAAAGAAGTGGACAGACTGAACAAATTGCTTAAAGAAATTAGTGAAAGACAGGAAACTACAATCAAACACGAGAAGGAAATAAATGGAGGTAAAAATGAAAACCTAAAAATGGAGATAGAAGCAATGAAGAAAACACATTCTGATACTATACTGGAACTTGAAAACCTAAGGAGACAGACAGGAACTACAGACATAAGCATCATCAACAGGATCCAAGAAATGGAAGGAAGACTCTCAGGGGTAGAAAATATAATTGAAGAAATTGATACAACAATCAAAGAAAATGTTGTATCTAAAAATTTTCTGACACAAAACATCCAAGAAATTGGTACACTATGAAAAGACCAAACCTAAGAATAATAGGATTGGAGGAAAAAGAAGACTCCCAGCTCCAAGAATTAGAAACAAATTTCAACAAAATCATAAAAGAAAACTTCCCTAACCTAAAGAAACAATCATAAACATACAAAAAATCTACAGAACTCCAAATAGATTGGGCCAGAAAAGAAAATCCTCCAGACACAAAATAATCAAAACATTAAATGTACAGAACAAAGAAAAAAGATTAAAATCTTCAAGAGAAAAAGGACAAATCACATATAAAGGCAAATCTATCATAATTACATTTGACTTCCCCACAGAGACTATGAAAGCCAGAAGGTTTTCCTACAGTTGATAAACACCTTTAGTAAAGTGGCTGTGTACAAAATCAACACAAAAAATTCAGTAGCTCTCCTATATACAACCGACAAACAGGCTGAGAAAGAAATTAGGGAAACTATATCTTTCACAATAGACACAAAAACATAAAGTATTTTGGTGTAAATCTAAACAACCAATTGAAAGACTTGTATGAAAAAGTTTTGAGTCTCTGAAGAAAGAAATTGAAGAAGATATCAGAAGATGGAAAAATCTCACATGCTCGGTGATCAGGAGAATCAACATAGTAAAAATGGCCATGTTACCAAAAGGAATCTACAGATTCAATGCAATTGCCATCAAAATACATACACAATTCTTTACAGACCTTGAAAGATCAATTTTCAATTTCATATGAAAAAACAAAAAACTCAGAATAGCTGAAAATAATCCTGTACAATAAAAGATCTTCCGGAGGAGTCTCCATCACTCATCTCAAGCTATACTGTGGAGCAACAGTAATAAAAAAGAGGATGGTACTAGCATAGAAATGGGCTGGTGATAAGTGGAATTGAATCAAAGACCCAGATATAAATCCACAAACCAGTGGACACTTGATTTTTGACAAAGAAGTCAAATCCATATGGTTGAAAAAAGATAGCATCTTCAACAAATAGTGCTAGACTAACTGGATGTCTACGTGCACAAAAATCCAAATACATTTAAATTTATCACCCCGCACAAAACTAAAGCCCAAGTGGATTAAAGACCTCAACATAAAACCAGAAACACTATATCTGTTAAAAGAAAGTGTGGAGAAACTTTTAACTCATTGGCACAGGAGACAACTTCTTGAACAGAACATCAAAAGCTCGGTCTCTAAGGTCAACAATTAGTAAATGGGATCTCATGAACCTGAAAATCTTTTGTAAGACAAAGGATGCTGTCAACAGATCAAAACCAGAGCCTACAGACTGGGAAAAGATCTTCACCAACCCTATATCTGGGCTACTATCCAAAATATATAAAGAACTCAAGAACTTAAACACCACCAAACCAAATAACCCAATTAAAAATGGGGTACAGAACTGAGCAGAGAATTTTCAACAGAGAAATATCAAATGGCTGGGGGAAAACTTAAATAAATGCTCAATGTCCCTAGTCATGAGAGAAATGCAAATCAAAGTGACTCTGAGATTCCATCTTACACACATCAGAAAGGCTAAGATAAAAAACTCAAGTGACAGCACATGCTGGAGAGAATGTGGAGAAAGAGGAACACTCCTTCATTGCTGGTGGGTGTGCAAACTTATATCCAATTTGGAAATCAATCTGGCACTTTTTCAGAAAATTGGGAATAGAGCTACCTCAAGACCCAGGTATTCCACTCCTTGGAGTACACCCAAAAGATGCTCCACCACACAACAAGGACATTTGATCAACTGTGTTCATAGCAGCCTTACTCATGACATCCAGAATCTGGAAACAACCTATATGTCCCTTAGTCAAAGAATGGATGAAGAAACTGTGACATATTTATACTATGGAATACTACTAAACTTTTAAAAACAAGGAAATCTTGACATTTGCAGACAAATGGATAGAAGTAAAAACAATCATCCTGAGTGAGTTAGCCCAGATCCAGAAAGATACACATGGTATATACTGACTTATAATTGGATACTAGCCATATATGGATGTCTACTGAGTGTCTTCACTCAGTGGGGGATTGGAATAGATGCTGGAGCGTGCTATTGGGACTCTATGTGAGAGAGGTATGGGAGAATGGGGAAAGAGAAGGACTCAGAGGGTCCCGGAACCCTCCAAGAAAACCATCAAGGCTGGTGGATATGGACCCGGGGTGACCTGCACAAACTGATGTACCAAACAAGGACATTGCAAGCAGAGAACTTAGACCCTCTGTTCAGACGAAGCCAATGTACATCTCATTCTCCACATCCGCATGGGGGGGAGGAGAGTGGGGACTGCCTCTAACATGAACTCTAGTGTCCCAGGTTTGGTCACTTCCCTTGTGGAAGGGCAGCCTTGCAGGCACACAGAGGATGGGGATGCAGGCTATCCTGATGAGACTTGATAGACTGAGGTCATAAGGTGGGGGAGGAGGACCTCCCTGTTAGAAGTCCAAAGGAGGGTAATTGTGCTGAAGGAGGGAGGATGGGAAAGGGAAGATACAAGTGAGGGGATAACAATCAGGATGCAATGTGAATAAAAATAAATATTTTAAATCAAAAAGGTTCTTTCGGGTACAGTAATTAAAACTTAAAACACAACTTTGACTCTCACATAAAGTGCTGTCTTGTCCTGATTTCATTTTTTTTTTTTTTTTTTTTGCCTGTTTAGATACTTGCCAGCCTTCTATCTTCAACAGCCATGTCCCCTTTGGCAACACATTTAGAATTTCCATGACCCTGATCACGGACCAGGTACACTAATCAAAGTAACTAATGTTTAGACAAATGAAGCATGAACTAAAATAACATAAGAAGGTATAATTCAAAATTAATTGTCATTATGTGTCTAAAATTGTTAGGGTTTAGAGATGGAAGAGCAACCTTGGTGGATCAGAATAAAGTAATATCACAGAAATCATATAACAGATCTCCCACAAGAGATTTATTGAGGGTGAGGTTAAAGGTTTCTGGGTAGGAGATTATCTGGAAGATCCAGTATCTGTTCCGATACCCCATGGGATGGAATCTCTCAGAGGACATGTATGTTGGGCTAATATCCACTTATAAGTAAGTATATACCATGCATGTATTTCTGTGTTTAGGTTACCTCACCGAGGATGATCTTTTCTAGTTCGATCAATTTGACTGCAAATTTCAACATTTTCTTGTTTTGATAGCTGAATAGTATACCAATGTGTAAATATACCACAGTTTCTTTATCCATTCTTCGATTGAGGGACATGTAGGTTGTTGCCAGATTCTGGCTATTAAAAAAAAAAGTCACTATGAACATGGTTGAGCAAAAAAGCAAAAAGCAGGCCATGATGTCGGGGACTTTTTAAAGTGATATACTCATTCACATAGGGAAAATTCAATACTCATAACAATGGTGGAAATGCGTCAACATGGGAGGTTGCTAATGAAGATGGTCACCAATGCTGAGTCAGTGAATGTAGTCTGGCTGGTCCTTGGTTTACCAACAGAGATAACTACTATGTTTTGTCAAAATAAATGTTGCAAATTTACTCTGACCCTCATTCAAGATCCATGCAATTATAGGTTTTGCCTCTGAAAGTGTTGTAGCCCTGAGCTTTGACGTTAAGGGATTCTGAAGTATGAGCCTGTTCTTGGTCACCAGCCAAAATGAAAGGACTCATATACTCTTTTGTTGTTGTTTTGGCTTCATTTGGTTTTGATTTTTGAGACAGAGTCTCTCTGTATAAGCCAGGCTGTCCTAGAACATACTGAGTAGACCAGGCTGGCATCAAACTCATAGAGATCTGCCTACATTTGTCTCCTACCTTCACTGGGATTAAATATGTGAGCACACCATGCCCTACTGAACTCATATACTCTTAACTGGTTTGATAAATGTGTTGTTTATATCTTTCTCATATGTATTATTTCAAGATAAAAATACATTTTTAGCTTGAAAGAAAGTCATCTTAATCTTTATGTATAAATCCCCTTGACCAAACAATTTTAAAAGTTTTAAACACCATAAGACACAGTAACAATAAATTTGCCATTTGTTGTGAGAAATTTTCCCTAAAGGGGATAAGGTCTTAATCAATATCTTTTTTATTAAGACTTTTACCCAGTATAGGAGTGTGTGTGTGTGTGTGTGTGTGTGTGTGTGTGTGTGTGTGTAGCAGGTTTTCCATTGATATATAGGTGGATTCTTTTTTTTTTCTTTTACAGATACCAGGATATTGACCAGTATTTCTTCCTCCTTATGGAAGAGGTCCCAGGCCTTAATTAGACCCTTGGTGTCAGAGAAAAGGGGGGAGGGAGGGAAGGAGAGAGAGAGAGAGAGAGAGAGAGAGAGAGAGAGAGAGAGATCAGAAGCTCAATTCTGTGGAGCAGATAATGCAGGCTACAGGTAAAAGTGAGTTTGCAATCTCATTTATCTTGTTCTATAAAGCTGAACAGGTGACTGATTTTTCTTAAAGCAAATTCGTCCTAAACACCCTGCACAGAGGATTCTCCACAAGTCATAGAGATCCCTGACAGACAAACAAGCCTCATACTCACTAATATATTCATTTGAAGCTTACAACACATTCTATCCCAATGTTTTCCTAAGGGGAAACCTGTCAGCCATCCTAGGAAGGCTACCTGGTGGGCAGGAAAGGTACACTCCAAACTGTTAGCCTTACCAGAAAGCTCTCTTAAGGATTGGTCAGAGCCCTCTTCCACCCTATGAAGTGGGATGTGGTTCAGACATGGTGGTCTCTGCCTTACCTTATTCTGCAGGTTCCTTCTTGAATTTTTTCCTCATCTCTCTTAAAGAGTCTGGACTAGTGGTCAGCAATTGTGAGAGTCCAGAGTACCCTTCAGAGGATGTGATTTAATGTCTCCTAAGCAAATCTATTTGTAAGATCTTAATAACCAGCTTTTCCAAGATGGTGGTGCCCAGTGCATAGTGTATCTGAGTAGAAGAAGAGTAAATATTGCAGACCAAGCAAGTGACTTGATTTTTTTTTTACTCCAAAACACCAATGTCTGTTTCCCCCAATGAAAAGGAGGCATCTCATAGGCAGATTTGGGCCCAGGGGTACTGCTCAAACTAAGGCACCAGCCAAGGATAATACAGGCGGTAAACTTTAAACCCCTACCCAGATCTAGCCAATGGTCAGAACATTCTCCACAGTTGAGTGGAGAGTAGGATATGACTTTCTCATGTACTCTGGTGCCTCACATTTGACCATGGCCCCTGGAGGGGGAGACCTGGTGGCACTCAGACGAAGGACAGCAGGTTGCCAAGAAGAGACTTGATACCCTATGAGCATATACAGGGGGAGGTAATCCCCCTCAGGAACAGTCATAGGGGAGGGGAATAATGGGAAAATGAGAGGGAAGGAAGAATGGGAGGATACAAGGGATGGGATAAACATTGAGATGTAACAAGAATAAATTAATTTAAAAAATTAAAAAAAAAAAAAAGAACGTATGTGTAAACAGGTCCCAACATTCTGCTGTATACAAGAAACACACCTCAGCAGCAAAGATAGACATTGCCTCAGAGTGAAGGACTGGAAAAAGGCTTTCCAAGCAAACAGACCAAAGAAGCAAGCTGGAGTGGCCATCCAAATATATAATAAAATAGAATTTCAACTAAAATTAATCAAAAGAGATGAGGAAGGGCAGTTTATTCTCATCAAAGGAAAAAAATCCACCAAGAGAATAAAGAATGGATAAAAAAAATGTGGTGCATTTACACAACGGAATACTACTTTGCTGCTAAAAACAAGGAAATCATGAAATTTCAGGCAAATGGGTGAAACTAGAAAAGATAGTCCTAAGTGAGGTAACCCAGACCCAGATAACATGGTATGTTATCACTTATCAGTGGATTTTAGCCATATGGTACAGGATCAACATACCACAATTCAAGGACCCTAAAAAGATGAGTAACAAGGAAGGTCCAACGGAGGATGATTGAATCTCGTTCAGAATGGGGAAATAGAATAGACAGCAGTAGTAGTTGAAGAGAGGGAATAACACAGAAGTGGGAATGCAAAGAGAAATGAGGATGGAGATCAGACCTGGGGAGAGCAAGATGAGGGAGTGATGGGGGAACAGAGGGCCTGCAGCGAGAAGACAAACCATGGTAGGAGGCATCTCTGTGACAAGCTGGAGGCAGGACAGGGTAGGCTTCTGGGAGCATATGGGATGACTCTATCTGAGATTCCTAGTATCAAGGGTCATGAAGAGTGAAGAGGACACCCTCTAACTAGGCAGGACTCCTACTGGAGGGAGGGAAACACCAACCCACACAAAAACTTTGACCCAAAATTTATCCTACCTACAGGATCTGCAGGGATAAAGATAAAGCAGAGATTGAGGAAATGTCCAACCAATGCCTGGCCCAATGTGAGACCCACTCCATGGGAGAGAGCCACCTCCTGACACTATTAATGATATTCTGCTATGCTTGAAGAAAGAATCCAGGAATAGCTGTCCTCTGAGAGGCTACACCTGGAAGTGGATCGAAACAGATGCAGAGACTCATAGCCAAACATTGGGAAAAGCATAGGAAGTCTTTTTGGAAAAGTGGAGAGTTGGATAGAAGGATCTGGAGATGACAGGAGCTACACAAGAAGACTAACGGGTCCAACGGGGTCCAGAGGGGCTTGCAGACTTGCAGACGAGACTGAAGCACCAACCAAAGATCATGAATAAACTGGACTTAGGCCTCCTACACAGATGTAGCAGATGGGCAGCTCAGGCTTCATGTGGGTCCCCTAGTAAGGGGAGTGGGGCTTTCTCCGACAAGGACTTGATTGGCTGCCTTTTGATCACTCTCGCCTAGAAGGGCTGCTTTGCCTGGCCACAGGAGAAAGAGGAGTTGCTCAGTCCTAATGCAACTTGATAAGTTGGTGGATAGGTAGGTGGGGCTCCCCTTTTCTGATGGATAGGGAAGAGGGGATGAGGGAAGAGAAAGGAAGGGTGGGACCAGGAGGATGGGGAGAGAGAGAGAGAGAGAGAGAGAGAGAGAGAGAGAGAGAGAGAGAGAGAGAGAGAGAGAATAGATAGATGATAGATAGATAGATAGATAGATGATAGAAAACAAAATTTTAATAATCAATTGTATTACTTTGAGATTCTTTTTACATCACCTTCATCTCTCAAACTCCCTTGCTCACTCTGATCCTCCATTAACTTCTCAGTCTCTTTTCTTCTTTATGTTACATAGGTTCCATGTGTCCTTTTACCTATAGTTATAATGTGTGTGTGTGTGTGTGTTGCCCATATATGTTGGTGTGTGTTCATATCATTTATATAAAGTGTCATCCTTTACCTCTTACCCATCTTTTTTTGAGATAAAGACTCTCAGTGAGTCTGGATCTCATCAATTTGACTAAGCTGGAGGGAAAAAATGAACTTCTGTAGTCATTCTGTCTCCACTTTCCACAACACTGGAGTTAAAGGCACTTGTTGCCACTTTCTGCCTTTTCCTTGAGTGCTGGGATCTGAACTCAGGTCCTCACGCTTGTACAGCAAGCACTTTACCCCATGAGCCATCTAATCAGCTTTATTTTTTAAAATTCTACAATTCTGACATATCTAGGCAACTTTTTATTGCTCCTTTGGACTATTTGATTCTCCTTGGCATAGTGGAAATGTTGGTTATATAAGCATGTTTTTGTCTTGATCCCAAGTGTGGGGTGTGAAACTACCAACTGAGATGAGTGCATGATGCTTGTCAGCTGGAAACAGGCTCATGAGAAACTGCCTCATGTGGGGGATGGGGGGAAATAGTTTTTGTAAGCTAAAAAAACATCCTCATGCAGACTCTGTGAAGGTATAAATAGGAGCCCCCAAAACAGAGAGAAATCACTTTTGCATCACTTCACATCACTTGGTTTTGCATTGCTTTGCGTCACTTGCCTTCACTTCACTTTGTTTCACTTCACTTCACTTTGCTTTGAGATGCTCCTAGAGAGAAATGCTCTGGAGAAAACTTTGCAGATGCTGCTCCTGGTCTCAGTTGTTGCTGTGGCTGCTGCTGTTTCCTGATACTGTGTTTGATGTTGTTTTGCTGGACTGATGGAATCCTGATGGTGAAGAATGGAATTGCCCCCAAGGAACTGAGTCTAAAAAGGTTTACATCCCCTATATCTATTAACATTCTTTTTTTTCCCTACCTAGGATCAGTGAGTTATAAGGGAGGTAGAGGCATTAAGAAACCCCACATAGTGCTAGAGAGATGGCTCAGCAGTTAAGAGCACCAGCTGCTCTTCTAGAGGACCTGGGTTCGATTCCCAGCACCTACATGGCAGCTCACAGCTGTCTGTAACTCTAGTTCCAGGGGGATCTGACACCTTCACACAGACATACATGTAGTCAAAATACAAAATTGAACGTGAAATAAAAATAAATCATTTTTTAAAAAAAGAAACCCCAAATAAAGTATGCCTTTTAAAATTGAAGCCTACATTTTGGTTTACAATGTAGAAGTGGATTGCTCATGTTCAAATCCCAGCTACTCTGTGAACCAGCTGTATGAACAGCATTAGACAGTTATATAATCTGTCTGTGCAGTTTCTTGGCTACCACATTTCAGGGAGGCTTAAGGAATAAACCCACCCGGAAGTCAGAAGTCCTAACAGCAACGGGTACTCAATTGACAGGAGCATTAGCACAGAAAAGTCAGCAGAAATCTCCAAGGATCAGAAGCCAACAAACCAAGACAGCCTGGAGTCAGAGGGGACAGAGTAACTGAGAAGGTGGGTTATTGCTCTCCTACATCCAACGTAGGTAAAAGGGCATAACAAAGTGGCCTTATTGTATAGCCATTGGCTTTGAAAGGGTACCTATAATTTGGTCACACCATGAACACACTACAGGACCCCAACTTTCCCAAACACTTCCCTTTAGAAAGAAAACTACTAAACCTTGCATTATCTGACACAAGATAGGCTATGTCAAAGATGCATCTCCTCCCTCAGGCTCTTTTGCAATCTATGGGCTTCCTTTTTTTTTTTTCCATCCGGAGTGAAAGGACATTTAGAGAACATTATGATATAAAAGCTGTAATCTCCAGCAGTCTCACACACCAGGGGATAGCAGTGACCAGGAGTGACTCCACAGAAGTGAACATGCAGCAGCTGGATTCAATGGGTGAGGCTGAGCTGGCGTTCTGGGAGCATGGTGAGGGGAGCCAGAAAGGTTGGCTCAGTGCTGAGCCCACCCAGGCTGACTGCGCTCTCTTTCCTCAGAGAATGACGAGTTGATGGTCAGTGGCACCACGTATTCTACTAAAAGCTCCAGGCTGCAACCAAATTCTCGAACCAAGAGTTTGCCAGGTACAGAAGGGTGAGGGGGCTAGTGAAAAGTGGACAGCCCTCCTCAGAGTGGATCTTAAAGAGTTGGAGGCTAGGACTCTGAACTTCTGTTTCCTAGGGAGATAATGGCTGGGCCAGGGAATTGTGGGTCAATGGGAAGGCTGGGGAAATTGGCTAAAGGAGAGATCACAGGCTGGAGCGGGAAGCCAGGGAAGGTGGAGGGTACAACAGGGAAATTTGGGCCATGGTAAGACAGAAACCGGGACAGAGAATTAGGGGTCCTGGGAAAGTGGAGGATGCAGCAAGGAATTACGGTTCTTAAGGAAGTGAAAGCTGAGGTAGGGAATCAAGAGTATGGATGAGTGGAGGCTGAAGCACAAAATCACAGACTGTGAGGAGGATGAGGCCTGGGAATGAAATCATAGGCCACACGTAGAGGCAGAATCTGAGTCTAGATTCCTGTGCCCAGTGGGAGGAGGATACTGATTACCTGTTCTGGAATTGGGCTAAATCGGGGACATCGCCATACTGAAAAGTCCACTTTTTCTCTGGAAGGATGCCTGAGACACAGCCAAGTCCCCTTGGTCCTGCAGCTGCTCTCCTTTCTGTTCCTGGCTGGGCTCCTGCTGGTCATTGTTTTTCAAGGTCAGGCACAATAAAAGACTCAACTCGCTGAACAGGGCCTTCAGTTAGGGCCTTTTTGGGGTCTTGGAGGGAAGTAGGGAGTACAAGTGGATGGCATGTCTGTTGTTTGTTGTTGTTGTTTGAGACAGGTTTTCTCTATGTAACAGCCCGGGCTGTCCTAGACTTGTTTTGTAGACCAGACTGGCCTTGAACTCGCAGAGATCTACCTGCCTCCACATCCCAGGTGCCGGATTAAAGGAGTGTGCCACTACACCCAATGGCACATCTTTTAAGGATGCCTCCATCTCTGGTGTAGGACAGAGTGAGAAAAAGAGAAGTGGGTAGATTCTGGATCCATTTCTCCTACAGTTCAGCTTTTTTTGCACGTGGTGGGCTTTCTAGCCTTCAAACGGTATTAAGTAGGCATTAATAAGAAACTGCCCTAGACTCTGGGGTGCTAACATGTGCCTATAGTCCTAGCTACTGAGAAAGCTGAGGCACAATGATCATTTGTGCCAAAGAATATGAGAGAAGTCTTGACAACAGAATGAGACCCATCTCAAAAAAAAAAAAAAAAAAAAAGACACAATGTGTCTCCTGAGTGCAGGACTTGGCACAAGGAGGCCTTTACTAATGAAACTCCTTTTCCCTTCCTCACAGTCTCCAAGACCCCAAATACTCAGAAGCAAGAGGAAGCCAAGAATAAGAAGATCTACCAGGAAATGACCCAGCTGATGGAT
This sequence comes from Acomys russatus, assembly GCF_903995435.1. Classification (NCBI taxonomy): domain Eukaryota; kingdom Metazoa; phylum Chordata; class Mammalia; order Rodentia; family Muridae; genus Acomys; species Acomys russatus. The sequence continues at coordinate 29,370,039 of NC_067155.1, forward strand.
GAACTTTGTGAGTGACCAAAACCCAGAAGGGACAGGGCTTCAGGAGGGCTCCATGGGAAAGGGGTCAATTTTCCTAACTGTCAGAACTTTCTGACCATCAGTTTTCTCCTCTATGAATTGAGACCAGAGGATAACAATAGAAAACGGTACTTGGCATCTATAGTGATTGTGCACACAATAGGCACTCAATGTCCATGGAGGCTATGTATACAATAGGCACTCAATATTCACAAGCGCCATGTACACAGTAGTCATTCAGTGTTCCCAGAGCACATGTAAGTACTTGGCACACAACACGTACTGTGCATACATCAGACACTAGTTGTTTGATGAGGTCACATGCATTTTTCATGTTCACAGGGGTCATGCATACAGTTGGTACTCAAATAAGTAATTTTCATGGCCCCTGTTCTGATTGCCAGACTCCTGAGGTGCTGGTAGTGTTGGGAAGCGGAGAGCGGTGTGGGAAGGATTGTAAGCTTTGTCACAAGTGAAAGCAGTCTTGGCAGGCTTTACCCTTGGACACACCAAGGATACTCCCTGAGATTAACCTTGAGATAGACTGGGTGGAGCCATCCTGGGCCTAAAATTCAAAAAGCAGACCCTCAATGGGATAGGGAGACGGCCCCTTACATGTGACAGACAGACAAGCAGAGGAGACAGAGAAAGGAACATCAGGTTCAGACCGGGCTTGAGCACAGGTGGATCGTGGATAAAAAACAAACACCAACAAACAGGCCAGACCAGTACACAGACCAGAGACACCTAGGGACCTGCCCCATGGAATGGATACCAGAAGGTTCACTCCTTTTTCCCTTTAACCCTTTTTTCCTCTTGTGTAAGCTAGCTGGGTTATATAATAAAGTTTAATTGTTAAAAACCAGAGCCGACAGAGGGGAATAGTTCCCTAGGGTGCTGTGTCACTCTGAGGGGCCTTAAGGTTGAGCAGACAAAGAAAACAGGCATCCAAGAGTGGATTCATCCTAACCTGCCTCTGTTAGACCCTGGAGTCCAATTCGGGAAGGGGGTCATCGCGAGAGACCACTCAAGTCACACAGGCTGGAGGTATAGGTATAGGTAAAATTTATTACTGAAATGTCAAAGGTCCCAATTGTTGATGTGTCAGGGTCCCTCAGCACTCGGGAGGTGAAAGACCCCGAGTAGCTGTTACAGGCTAGTTTTAAAGGCAAAAACCACAAAGCAGGTGGGTGGGGTCGATGGTCTCTTGTATCCTGATTGGTTAGGGAGAAGGGGGAAACTTTTGAAACCTTTTTGTGCCATTAGGGACATCTGTCCTGGGGCAATTTTGCGGTTATCTATTCCTGGAACCAGGGGCCGGGTCAAGTGATTATCTATTCCTGGAACCAGGGGCCAGGTCATCAAGATAAAAGTTCAAGTTCTCAGGCTGTTAGCTGGGGTAGGAATCAAAATGGCTACTGCATCGTCTTCTATATTTTATAATTTTACGGTTTCTCACCTCCTCTGGAATCAGACACCCATCTGATGTTTAGTTTCCTGGTCTTTAAAGGAGATTAAAGAAAACATCAATCAAAACTGTACTGAATGCTGAAATAGCAGCACCCACCTATAGCCTGAGCTTCTGGGGAAGCTGGAGGAGGTATAATCATTTATACATAGGAGTTTGAGAGAAACTTAAGACCAAGTGAGACTTGTCTAAAAAATAAAATGGCACATTGGCTGGTGAAGTAGCTTAGCAGATAGAAGGGCTTGCTCCCAAGATTGATGACCTGAATTCAACCCCTTGAACTTGCATGGTGGAAGGAGAAACTCCTACAAGTTTTCCTCTGACTTCCACGCATATAAATATGCATGCCCCATGCCCACACACATTACTTTTTCAAATGCTTCTTAAAATGACACAGTGTCACTGGAGACCCAGTGACACACAATAAGTCTTTAATAATGACACTTTTTTCCCCCTTGGCACAGTGTCCAGGATCCCCATCTCCCAGGGGCAGAATAAGTCCATGCAGAAGATCTCTGAGCAACTGACACAGCTGAAGGATGAACTCTGTGAGTAAGAAGCCAGAGGTCCAAGGCCTTGGGTCCCTATATGGGATTAACTTTCCTGAAGCATCAAACCTCTTTGAGCCTTTGGCTTCCTCATCTGTGAGTTGAAACCACCAAGTAACAACAAGGATGGTATTTGCTTCTTACAGGGACTGTACACACAATAGGCATTCAGGCTCCATTCGCAGAGGTTGTACACAATGTATGCACTCAGTACTCACAAGGACCACATGTACACCAGGCACTTAATGTTCACAGAGGTCATATACACAATACAAAATCAATGGTCAAGGTGCTGTATGCAAAGTAGGTACTCATGTTCACAGAGGTTGTACACAGGATAGGCACTCAGTGCTCACAAGGACCATGCGTACATGAAGTGCTTGATCGCAGGGGTCATATACACAGTGTGAACTCAGTGGTCAAAGTTCTGCACATACAGTAGGCACTAAATTAAGCCAATATTTTGACCTCTGTTTGGGGTTCTATCTAAGTCTATTTCTTCCTGCCTGAGGAGGTGGGCAGGGGACTCCTGGGCATTCCTGGGGTTGGAATGGATTTAGGAAGCAAAGAAGGAAATAGTTCCCTGGGGTTCTGTGCCCAAGGAGGACCTTCATTCTGGAGGGCCTAAAGGTAGAACAGGAAAGGAACATAGGCATCCAAGTGTGGGTTCATCCTGACCCACCCAGCCTCAGCCCCAGGATGAGATGTCCATCTGTGTGTTTAGTTCACCAGTCTTCAAAAGAAATTAAACAAGACATCAACCAGAAACCGTCCCAGAATCTGGGGCAGCAACCTGTGCCTGCACTCCCAGCCACTCAGGAACTACAAAGGGTATGCTCATTTGTGCCAGAGTTTATGGCAAACTGTGACACAGTGCAGTTCGTGAAACATGACATAAGACCCCACCCCAGGGGCCCAGCATAAGCAATGGCACACAGTAGGTACTTAATAATGGCAGTTTTTAAATTTTTCTTGGCACAGTGTCCAGGATCACCATCTCCCAAGGGCACAATGAGTCTCTGCAAGAGAAGATCTCTGAGCAACTGATGCAGCTGAAGGCAGAACTCCGTGAGTGACAATAAACCAGAGGTTCTGAGGCCTCAGGTTGCTACAAGTATCAATTTTCTTGAGTCATCAGACCTCTTTATGCCTCAGTTTCTAGGTCTGCAAATTGAGGCCATGGGTAACAGGGAGGAAAGCAATTGATGTTTACAGAAGTAGGCTTTTCCAGGAGACACTCGGTGTTGGTAGGGACCATACATACACCAGCTATTCAGGGTTCATGAAAACCATGAACACTCAATGTTCACAGGGGCATGCACACAGAAGGTACTCTGTGTTCATAGGGATTATATACATGGCAGGCACTCAGTGTTACAATGCCTGTACTGGTCAAGGACAGACTGTAGAATGAATATATATATATCTCAAAAGGCTCTGCTAGATTAGTTTACACAGTATGGTCTAATAAGTCCATAATGGTTGCTTGCATGCTGCATACCTGGTAGCCACTCAGTCCATGAGTCTGGGTGTCTTGGAATTCCAACCGGGGAGGTGGGGGCGGGCAGTTGGGGGATTCCTGTAGATCACAGAACATCAGGCCACAATGAAAATCTGAAGGAGTGAGAAGCAACATCAGTAAAGGATAGATGCTCCAGAGGCAGCGACAGGATAGATGAGAGGATGGGCAGACAGCAGCAGCCTTGCTTTTTCCTCGGCAGTTTTATATCTGGCCCAGCATGGGGAGGTGCTGCCCACTAGGGGAGGGTCTTCCTGTCCTGTAAATCTTTCCTAAAATTACCCTCATATCCCTGTCCTAAGGTTTGTTTTCTCTTGGTTCATTCCATATACAATCATGTTAACATCAACTGTGCCATGAACACAGTAGGGACACCATCTTCACTGAACTTGTGCACACAGTAGGCAGTGCTTCTCAGGAAGCTGAGGGAAGCTGTGTCCTTGTGCCTAGGAGTGTGAGAGGTTTCAGGAACAGAATGAGATCAGCCTTTAAAAAGAAATGGCACAATGTCCCGGGGAAGCCAGTTCAAGTCAGTGCACACAGTAGTTGTTTAATAACTGAAATTCCTCCTTTTTTTTCTTTGCCCAGTTTCCAAGATGCCCAGGCTCCCAGGGCAGGATGATTCTAAGAAGGAAGAGATCTACCAGCAACTGGTACAGATGAAGGCTGAACTCTGTGAGTGAACAGAAACCAGAGGCCTGGGGGCCTCAGGCAGTCATTACTGTGGGTCAGTTTATTTGAGTCCTCAGATATCTTTGAACCTCAGTTTCCTCCTCTAAGTTGGGTCTAAAACATGACGTCAAGGCTGGCACTTGGTATTTACAGGGGTCAGGCAAACAGCAGGCAGGCAGTGTTCATAGGAACCATTTACAAATTAGGTACACAGTGTTAACAGGGCCTGTACACGCACAGTGGACACTGAGTGTTCATAGTAGTTTTGCAAACAGCAGAAGCTCAGTGTTCACAAAGGCCATGAGCGCATCTTCTAGTCTCTCTTCTGAGCTCTAGGCTCCTACATTTTCCAGCCAGGAGGAAGTGGAGCTTGGACTCCTGAGTTCCCCTAGAGTTTCAAAGGAGTGTAGAAAGGGAAAAGGAGATGGCTCCACAGGGTGCCATGTCAAGGGAAGAGAGTGACTCTGGAGAGTTTGAAGGCTAACCAAGAACAGAGTCACAGACATCTAGGTGTGAGTCTGTCCTAACCCACTTCCCCCAACAGCCCGCCTGTGTCGCCCCTGTCTCTGGGACTGGACATTCCTCCTGGGAAGCTGTTACTTCTTCTCCAAGTCCCAGCGGAACTGGAACAATGCCGTCACAGCTTGCCAGGAAGTGAATGCTCAACTAGTCATCATTGAAAGTGATGAAGAGCAGGTACATCTTGGGGGTTATGCCATCCTGTTCTGCTCTGTGCACCTGGATCCTGATCACGTGGGATTAGGACAATTTTCCAGAGTTGTATGAGGAAGAGCAGAAATAAGGGAATTCTGAGCCCTCGACATAGAATCAGGTACTGAGCATTTGAGTGCTTTAGGGACATCTAAAATGCAGTAGATATCATCTCTGTGCTGATCGGTATTTAGCCATCTGCTCTCTGAGACATAAAAGACTTGGTGTGCAGGCCGATTAGTTAGCATCACAGACAAAGGTGCTTGCCTCTCAGCCTCACACCCTGAGTTCAATTCCTAGGACCCCCATAGCATTAGGAGAGAGCTGACGCTTTTAAGTTGCCCTCTGACAGACATACTTTCACTGTGGCCTATGCCCATCCAAACAGACATATAAGTAGGTGTAATTAAAAGGAAAAATAAAATCCTGATGTGGGCCTGCATCGAGAGCTTGAGGACCTGAGTTCAAATCCAAAAATAAATAAATAAAAATAAATAAATAAATAGAGAAATGGAGTGAAATGGCTCACTTCCTGTCAAGCTTGACAACCTGAGGTTTATCCCCTGAACCCACATGGTAAAAAGAAGAGAACTAAGCCCTACAAGTTATCCTTTGACCTCTACATATGTGGTGCAGTATGTATGCCCACACCCACATATACATATGGACATACACATATTCACGTATATAGCACACACGTAGCACACACACTCAGATACACATCCCGTTTGCCAATTCTCCTGGTGTAAACATCCTCGTCATAGATAATTTCACATTTATAATGGGATGTCACTGAAGAGCTGATAAGAAGGGGTATGTAGCTTAAGCAACCATGAATTAGTATAATCTGCTTCCAGCGCATTAAAGCCAGCCACGAGAAAATTCTACAGACTCACTTATCCTTAAGAGCCATCCTGTATCATTATCCGTGTGTGTGTGTGTGTGTGTGTGTGTGTGTGTGTGTGTAGAGGCCAGCTGTGTATTTCTTTTATTTTAATGTAGTGTTGCTATCTTTCAGACAGGGTCTCACTCTGTAGTCCTCGCTGGACTGGAACTCACAAAAATCCTGTGGAGTTCTGAGATTAAAGACATGTGTCTCTATGTCCAACCAGCCGGGTACCACCCTGTGCCAGAGTGAATGTTCCCATGCCTACAGATGTAAACACAGCAGACATCACCTAAGCACACATGAGTGTGCCCATGGCCTGATAGAGCAGAGGGGAAAGATCAGATTACAAGTGCAACTTCCTGCAAGAGTTTAGGAAGACACAAGCTGAAAGGGGGAGAAATAGCTCTCCCCTGACTCTCCTCCTCTTCCCATCCAGACCTTCCTGCAACAGACTTCTAAGGCTAAAGGATCAACCTGGATGGGGCTGTCAGACCTGAAGAAGGAAGGCACATGGCTCTGGGTAGATGGTTCACCTCTATCATCCAGGTAGATTTAAGGAAAAGGGAACAACTGGTAGAGTGGGGTGTAGGCAGGTCTCTGATGCGATGACTTGAGCTACCTTATGGGCTCATCCTCTCCCTTGCCCCTCAGGAATAAGAGTGGCCCACATTTGTTGATAGAAGGAGGTCTTCCTACCCATGCACAGATAGAAGAGCAGCAAATCCCACTAACAAAACAACAAAAGTCCCCCTGATGGATGTTGACTTTAATGTAGGGTATCAGTATAAAATATAAAATAAAGTAAAGCTATCAGGTGAGGGGACTGTTAACACTCAAAGATGGCTTGTTGGGTTGGAGATACGGGTACGTTCATAAAGTAACATAGTGATTCCCAGCACTGTAGAATCTGGTGTGGTGGTCCATGCCTTTAATCTCAGCACTTGGGAGGTAGTTGGAGAAGGATTAGAGGTTCAGTGTTATCTTCAGCTACATAGTGGGTTCTGACCAAGCCTGGGCTACATGAGACCCTGCCTTAGAACATATTTGGCCCTGCCTCAAAACAATTTTTGAAAAGAAAGAGTAGAAAGAAAGGACATGGAGGAAAAGAGGAGGAAAGAAGGAAGGAAATGGAAGGAAGGGAAGGAGAAGGGCAAAAATAGCTTAAAGGTTGTTTATGAAGATGTTTACAAATCCCACTGTACTACCAATCAGAATAAAAGGGAAAGAACACACACTGGGAAAGATCCTTTACTTTGGTAGCCATGCATAAGAACAGGAGGGTCAGTGGCTGGAGAGATGGCTCAGAGGTTAAGAGCACTGACTGCTCTTCTAGAGGTCCTGAGTTCAATTCCCAGCAACCACATGGTGGCTCACAACCATCTGTAATGTGATTTGACACCCTCTTCTGGGCTGCATGGATGCATGCAGACAGAGCACTGTATACATACTGATAATAAATAAATAAACAAACATTTTTTAAAAAAATAAAAGAAAAAGAAGAAAGAACAGGAGAGTCAGGCTTGGCATCTTTCAGGGTCCTGATCTCTAATTGTCTATAAATTGGTATGGGGCAGAGTGCAAAACCCTAGTAGGGAAGATGGATTCCAGATTGGTTTGTTTACATCTGAAAACCACACTATCTCAATATAAGACATAATAAGAGTCAGAATCCGAAGCCAACTGACTCAGGCATATCACTGGACACAGAATAAGGTCCATCTACCATATGTATTCTGGAAGGATGTGAAGACATTGAGTTCCAGAAAGCTAAAAAGCATGGTTCACAGCATGCCACCAGAGCAGACTAACATTTTGTTGACTGACTTTTCAGATTCCAGAAGTATTGGAATAGAGGGGAGCCAAACAATATTGGGGAAGAAGACTGTGTGGAATTCGTTGGGGATGGCTGGAATGACTCCAAATGTGATATCAAAAAGTTCTGGATCTGCAAGAAGTCTGCAGCCCCATGCACTGCCAGCTGAGAGCTAGCTCCTCTCAACTTCCGCTTTCATTCTGCTCTGCGAGGTGGAATAACACACCTCACGTTCATGCTGACTCTTTCTCCCTCCCTGTTGGCCTCAGGAGATTGTAACAAAAGTCCTGGAATTCCTTTTTTTTTTTTTTTTTTTTTTAAATCAGAGTTCTCATCCTCTGTCTGTGTCCTAGTTTCATTTCTGTTGCTGTGATAGAATGTTTTGACAAAGAGCAAGTTAAGGAAGAAAGGGGCTTGTTTTACCTTATGTTCCATGGGACAGTCCATCACCTCAGGGAGGACAGGTGGCAGGAGCCTGAGACACCTGCTTATATAACACACGAACAGTCAGGAGCAGACATAAATGCATGCAGTTTAGGGACTCCGCCTAGGGAATGGTGCCTCCCATCTCGCATCCCCACATCTGTTAACATAATTAAGACAATTACACACACACACACACACACACACACACACACACACACACATGCAGACATGCTCACAGACCAACCCAATGCAGGCAATCCCTCATTGAGACTCTCTGCTCAGGTAACTCTAAGTTGTGTCAGGTTGACAATTAAGGTAACTGTCACAATGGGTACTGGCTCACTGCTGTCCTTTCGCTGTAAAATTTCACCGGGCTTCAGGCTCATGGTTGTACGCTCTTCAACAGACTTACCAGATGTGGGGTGCTTTCAGAACCTGGGTGTGTTCCATTAATCTACTCCACCTTTCTTACTGAGATCAGAGGTGTGTGTGTGTGTGTGTGTGTGTGTGTGTGTGTGTGTGTGTGTGTGTGTGTGTGTTATGACTGATACATACACTCAGATGCCAGAAGAAGACATTATTGGTGTCTCCTCTATACCACCCCACTCCATTCCCTTGAGACAGGAGTTGGAGTTCACTATTTTTAAGCACGGCTAGTACTGTCCCTATTCCCCTCCTAAAATGGGGCTACAGGCACATGTGCCCATGCCTCAGCTCTTACAAGTCCTAGGGGTCCAAGCTCAGACCCTTTCATTTGCACAGCAGCACTCTTATCCGCTGAGCGTCTCTCCTGCCCTTGGTCCGTTGTCAGGTGTTCTACATTCCTGTTGCTGTAATAAAACATCCTGGAAGACCGCAAGTTTGGGGGGAGAAAGTGATTATTTGGCTAACAAGTCCAGGTTGCAGCTCGTCACTTCAAAGAAATCAAGGCAGGAACTTGAGGCAGCTAATTACATCATATCCAAAAGCAGAAAGAATAAGTTGCATGCGTGCCTAGCATTTTCTACATGTATAGAGTTGCCAACTCCAGAGAATGCTTCTGCCGTGTTAAGATGAGTCTCTCCTCAACTGACTTAAGACATTTCTGTAAGCCCACCAAGACCAGGCAATCCCTTGTTGAGGCTCTTCTTCAAAGTTGTGTCAGACTGATAATGAAAGCTAACCATGACATCATGTCATATCTGCCTTGTCCCCTGAGACTTGATTCCCATTCCTGTATACTTTCATCCTATCTGCTCAATTTTCATCAATCTGCATGAAACCCTTTGGCAGGGAACCTTCCCTGGTCTCTGTAGACCAGGGAAGGAGGCAAGTCTTCCTACCTACCCATGACTTCCAAGCTTTGTCACACAAGTACTTCAGCTCAGGAGCTGGAGAAATGGCTTAGCAGTTAAGAGCACACACATTGTCCTCCCAGAGGAGGCCAGCTCCCGCCATCCTTTTCTAGTGGAACTCCAGCTCCAAGCGATCACCCTCTCATGGTTTCTGTGGGCATTTGCAACCTATGTGGGGTGCATATGTGTGCATACAGGATCAGGAAAATGGCTGGCTCCATATGCTACGGGTGTGGTGGAAGGACTGAAAGTGTTTTCTGCATGCCTCTGCTGATTACAAGGGAGGTGAAGACATCTTAATTTATAAATAGCAACCCACATAGGGTTCTCTTCTGGCTGACAGACAGAACCTAAGTGTTTATGTTGTGTGCATGAGCATGTGCACACACGCACACTCTAGATAGATAGATAGATAGATAGATAGATAGATAGATAGATAGATAGATAGATAGATAGATAACCAGCTCCCTCATGGTGGATACTGAGATGATCTCCCAGGTTTCTCCTCGGAGGAGAACAGGTTTCCCCTGATGCTAGGCATTCTGTCAGAAGCAGCTATGACCTGTCAGCCAGTTCACGTTTGGATGCTGATGTGAGGAGCTGCAGTCTCCAACACAAAACTCCTGCCTGGGACATCTCAGGTGTAAGGGACAACGATGTAGTCTATCCTGTTTCTTAGTTCATTTTTCTTAACAAATGTGTTTGCTTTACTTATTGCGTGTGGTATATTGATTATACTTATCTTTCTCTTCATTCCCAAGTCTGGTACCAGCCACGGCACTTGTTTGTGTTAGATTATGAGGCTGTACCTTTAAGATATTTTAACCTCTCATATTTATGAGAAACCAGGCCACTACCCCTCCTAAAGTTGACAAGCCCTCTGGAGAAAATTGAAGTTATCTCAAAGGGAAGAAGCAATCCCCAAACAGAGGAGACCTAGCCATGCCTCTCCTAAAGCTTCTGAAGGATGCTGGGACTGGCAGAAACTATAAACAAAGTCCCTCCATACCTCTGAAGCCCTGACCTTGAGTAATGATCAGCCTGATGCCAGAAAGCCTAGAGACCCTGGAGGGCAGTTGATAGACCCAGTAACATTCCACTGGATAAAATTGATTTTTTTTTCCTTTGCTAGTCAGTGTCAGTTGCAAAGACCTTCTTGGTTGGAGGTAGGACCCTGTGTCCGCTAACTTGTCTCACTTCTGGGCCCTCCATCTGATTTAAACCTCAGGGATTCTTCTGCACAGTTTCTCACCAGCTCACTTGAATCAAATAGTCCCCTTCCTAGACAGATGCGCATGTGAATACAAGAATCTTCTCCCACCACAGACCAGCCTTGGTCCTTGTGTATGAGCCTTCACCTTCAATGTTTGTGTATGAACACTCAGCCTTGGTCCCTGTATATGAAACTACAGCCTCCGCGACTGTGTTTGAGCCCACAGCCTCAGTGCCTGTGTTTGAATCCTCAGGCTAGGTGACGGTATACAAGCCCACAATTCTCAATGCCTGTGCATGAACCTGTAGCTTCTGTGCCTGTGTGTCCCCCCCTCCACTTTCCCCTGCCTCTGGAGTAGTCTTGACAGCCGTTTCTCTGTTTAACAACTGAGCAAAACACTTCCTTATCCTGTTCTTATTATGAGTGGTCCCCTCTCTTCTGCAATTATGTCAGGGAGCTTTGTTTTGTTTCCATGTTATCCATCATTCGTATTAACATCGTATTCCACAGAAAGCAATCTGTTTGCCATGGTCTTATTACAGTCACCCTACCCCCGGTGTTTCCCAGCACATCACCAACGTGTCCAATACACCCGCCAACGTCCCCAGCATATTCCCAATGCCCAGGCTTTGATTGCAGATGAGATCACAGAATGTGCCCTCCTTTGTCTGGTGAGGCACTGGTACCACTTTTGCAAAGGCCTTTTCATGTATTTCAGCTTTGTGGCTGTAGTTGAGAATCCATGGAGCTGCTGAGGAAGCTCATCGGATGACATCACTTGCTGCCAAGGCTGACGACCTGAATCCAATTCTCAGGGATCCATATGGTAGGAGAAGACTAACTCCTCACAAGTTGTCCTCTGACCTTCACATGGATTGGATGCTTTGAAGCCTTACAAGTATCAAAGGGGACACACACACACACACACACACACTAAAGAAAAATAATCAGAAACCCATGGTTACCCTATCACTTTGTATTTGTTTATAAATTACAAAATGACTACAAATCTTCCTTTCAAGGCCCCAATAATATACTTCATAAGCCTGCAGCAGTCACCCCCAAGCCTCCTGCTCCTAAGCTACAGCCAACCCCTCATCCTTCTGCCACCCCCCCACTCTCCTTTCCCTACCCTGTTTCAACCCACCATCCCTGTTGGTCCCCCTAGTACTGCAGAACTCATTATTGATCTCGCTAATGCCTCTATCCAGACCCTTAAAGGTACTAATTCCTCGATGTACCCAGAATGTTGGATATGTTTCTTCCCCCCCCCTTACTATGAGGGCATCGTGCTCTTTTCCACCCCTTCCTTTACTAATGAGACATCATCTGCCCTTCCCACATCTGAACCTGACAATAACATTACTGTACAATCTATTTCTGGTTTTGGCACCTGCGTTCTGGGCCCTAATATGCTCCCCCCCAGAGCCCTATTGGAGGTTTGCAATCAGACTCTTGTATTAAATACCACCTTCCAATTCGTCTTGGCCCCTAATGGTACTTATTTTGCCTGCTCTTCAGGCCTGGCCTCTTATCTCTTTACCCCTTTGTTTGTACAAAAACATATTTGGTGTGTGACGGTTCTCCTATTCCCTCGCTTTTCCGTCCACAACCCTGAAGACTTCCTAAACTTTGTAGATAAGGGCATCTCCATTCACCCCAGATCTAAAAGAGAGCCCATTATGACCCTCACCATAGCCACTATTTTGGGCCTTGGTGCGGTGGGGGCAGGTACAGGAATTGCCTCCTTGGTGACCTCCAAACAAGGTTTTGCTGAGCTCCAGACAGTTATTGATAAAGATATTTCTAATATGAGAGATGGAATTCAGGAAATAAAAGACTCCCTTGATTCCCTTGCAGAGGTAGTCCTTCAAAACCGCAGAGGCCTCGACCTCCTTTTCCTCAAGGAGGGGTGGCTCTGTGCTGCTCTTAAAGAGGAATGTTGCTTCTATGTCAGTAAAACAGGCTTAGCACAAAAGAGCCTTGACAAAGTTTCCAAGGCCCTGGAGGAACGCCAGCGAGCCAGAAAGAAACAGGAGTCCTGGTATCAGAACTGGTTCTCCTCCTCCCCCTGGCTCACCACCCTCTTGCCCAGCCTTCTGGGACCCTTTGTGGGCATTATTCTCCTCCTCTCCTTTGGTCCTTGGGCCCTTAACCACCTTTCCAGTTTTGTTAAAGCACAGGTGGATGCGGCTACCAACCCTGTTCAGGTCCATTATCATCGCTTGGACACCGAAGACCCCCCAGCTGACTTTACACCCAGGACTTCCTCCAACCCTGGGCCAATCTCGTTTGGCCGCCCCCTCAATTTCAGGGCCCTGGACAAAAAGCAGTGGCTAGGAGGCCGCTGGCTGGCAGGGCTCCGCAAAGACACCTCTTAGTGGCTCCTCCCTAAAATCTCCCCTCATTCTACTGTACAGTCGGGTTTTCTAATACAGGCTGGTGTCCACACAGACGGAGACCATGCCCTTATTATTCATGCCTTCTTGCCATTAAGGCCAGGTAGCCTCCTTAGGCTTGGCTGACAGCCTTTAAGCCCTAATTCTCATCATGTTCAGGGTGTGAGGCAAAGCACTACACAGGAGGTACATTGCCTGCTGTTAATGGCATCCTGGGGAGCGTGTCTGATTGCATGTGGGTTGACACCCAATGTCCCACCTCCAGCCAAAAGGTGTCGGTCGGATCCAGAGCCAGGCTGGGGCTGAGCACTCAGTTAAGCTCTGAGCATATCAGTGGCCCTATAGGGGCCGATCACAGGGTTGACAGCCCTGCGTATATCAGTGCCCTCTGGAGGTCAGACCTCTACTCTCACCCGTTTCGTCAAACATGGGCAAAATACAGAGAGCTGCGAAGTACCATGCCCTGACTTGGCGCTGGTTTCCGCCTTCCGCCATCCCGACGGCGAGCGCTCTCCGGGTTGAGACCTTGATTGGCAAGAGACTAGACTATGTTAATTGGCAATTGCCCACCAGTCACTGTATTAGTTAGAGTAGGGGGAGATGTCAGGAGCCATAGGACCTTGCCTGACCTGCCCCAGTGGCTGAGAGGCCCTGCTGGCTGAAAGCCACAGCTGTCTGCATACTTGAGATAATTATTCTGCCTGACTACCACAAAGATCCAGCCTGACCTTGAGAAAGAGAACATTCCGTGTATCGAGACTTCTGTATAATCGCCCCACTCCACACCTGCTGTCCTTGGGCCTGGCCCAGAAGATTTTGTAACTTTCCACTACATTTCTTCCTACCCCCGCACTTTGAGAAGCTTATTATATATTTGGATACCCCCATACAATAAACAGCCCTCGATAAGCAAAGTTTTCCTGGGCCCATGTCTCTATTCTTGCCTATTCTTTATTCACAGGTCGCGATCCTACTCGCCACTCCACAAATAACTGAACCCGCGGGTCGGGAACAAAATCATATATTTACTTCATACTCTCTAGTGATTGCCATAAAATACAGAGGATCCAAATACCTATATATCAAGATGTATCAGCAGATAAAGGTGTTTGCCAAACAAAGTTGATGACCTGAGTTTGATTCCTAGTCCCATGGTGAAAGGGGAGAATGATAGAAGGATGGACAACTGCAGGTTTTCAGCGGCTGTCTCCACAGGCCCTGGAGCGCATGCTCTCGATCCTCTAGCTAGCTCTCTGCTCTCTGCGCTCTCTCTATCTCCTCTCTCTCTCTCTCTATCCCTCCCTCCCTCTCCCTCCCTCTCTCTCTCTCCTCTCTCCCCTCTCTCTCCTCCCTCCTCTCCTCTTCTCCTCTCTCTCTCTCTCTCTCTCTCTCTCTCTCTCTCTCTCTCTCTCTCTCTCTCTCTCTCTCTCTCTCTATATATATATATATATATATATATATATATATATACACCACAAGTGTTTCATAACCTTATAAAGATTTTCTGGGTTTTGCCAAGCTGATGCGTTGCAGTTGGGTCACACCAGTGTTCACACTGATATGCTTTGCAGAGCACATTTCCCCCAGGAAACATTCTTTTCATGCCTCCCCATGGCACCCAGAAGAGCACTCCACACACAGTGGTTTATGCTGAGTGACAAACTTTGCTGGATTCTACAAAAATAATTTTCAAGACTAGCAAGATAGTTCAGCAGGTGAAGGTGCCTAAGCATGCACACATGTTTGTGTGTATACACACACACACACACACACATACTCACAAATGTACTTTCATCATATTCTTGCCCATTGTCCTCGCTTATCTGTTCACCTTCCCACCAATCTCTATTTCTTCTCAACAAGCCTCACTTCTATTTCTTTTATTTCTTCTTTCATTACTTCTTTTGTTCTCTTCTTCCAGGAAATTGAACTTTGCTTGTCAGGGTTGGCACCATGTAGCTTCCCCTAAGGCACCTTTCTGGCCTACTCAATCCCATTTTCATGTCCCAACCTAGCACTGGAATTTTTGCTTAGTAACCTATGGTTTCTGGAACCATGATTACCATCTCTGGTCTTAAAATACAGGCAGAGCCAAAAAGGTGCTGTAAACCACTGGTGATCTCCCCAGAAGGTGCCAACTAGCATAGGTGGTCTGGGGATGTCCCAGCATTGTCCCCTCAGGTGTCTCCAGTCCGTTCATGTGCGCCTTCTCTCATATTCTTTTCCCAATGCATCTTTTCTCAGCTGAGCATCTTCTCAACTGAACTTTAAACACTTGGGATTCCTCCTCCATTTTGACATCTGTTGACATCTAGTTGAGTCGCCTTCCCATTGGCTTCACATCTGGGCCCACAACTCCACCATAAAACTCATCCTCCACTGGAAGCCATGTTGGTACTAGAAACTAGAGGAGACTCCTGCTCTACCTGAGGCCGCACTAGTACTAGGAGCCCTAGGAAATCTGAGTTACCTGGAACTGACCAAGCCAGTTTCCCGAACCCCCAAACCCTAGAAGTCAGGTCACCAAGCCACTGAAACCCCAGAGAAAACACACTACCGCACCTGATGACCAGAACCATAGGCCACTTGGGACAGAAGACCAGAGAGGAAACAAAAACCAAGGAAGAAACACCCAAAAAGCATCGATCCAACAAAGATAAAGTCAGAAATAGTTACCTAAACCTATAATATCCCTAAACCCAGAAAACTAGAAGCCAGCATAAGAACACACTCAACAATTCCTAGGACAATATGGTACCATCAGAGCCCAGCTATCCAACCATAACAAGCAATGGATATTCCAACACAGCTGAAGCACAAGAAAATTACCTAAAATCTAATCTTATAAAGATGACAGAGGGCCTTAGGAGAAATGGAATGAATCCCTTAAACAAATCCAGAAAAAACAAACAAACAAACAAATTAACAGGTAAAGAAATTGAATAAAATTGTTCAAGATCTGAAAATGGAAATAAGAAGAACAAAGAAAACAGAAACTTAGATTGTTCTGGAAATGGAAAAACTAGGTAAGTGAGCAGGGACTACAGATGCAAGTATCAATGACAGAATACAAGAAGCAGAAGAAAGAATCTCAGGCACAGAAGATATGATAGAAAAATTGATATGATATTCAAAGAAAACTGTTAAATCTGAAAAGTTCCTGACACAAAACATCCAATAAATCTGGGACACTATGAAAAGACCAAACTTAAGAACAATAGGAATAGAAGAAGGAGAAGATTCTCAGTTCCAAGGGCCCAGAAAATATTTTCAACAAAAGCATAGGAAAAAACAATCCAACCTAAAGGAGCTTTTTTTTTTTTCCAAGCAAATGGACTCATGAAGTAAGCTGGTGTAGCAGCTCTAATGTCATACAAAAATAGATTTCCAACTGAAATTAATCAAAGTACATGGGGGATAATATTCTATTCTCATCAAAGGAAAGAATCCACCAAGAAGACACCTCAATTCTGAAGATCTATGTCCCAAACACAATGGTACCCACATTTGTAAAAGAAACATTACTAAATCTTAAACCACACATTGAAACCCACATATTAATAGTGGGAAACTTCTACACCCCACTCTCAGCAATGATCATCCAGACAGAAGCTAAACAGAGAAACAATGAATCTAACAAATGTTATGACTCAAATAGACCTGAAGGATACCTACAGAACATTTCATGCAAACACAAAAGAATATACCTTGTAAAAAATAAAAAAGAATGTACCTTCTTTTCAACATCTCATGAACACCCCCCCCAAAATTGGCCACATACTCAGTCACAAAGCAAGCCTCAACAGATACAAGAAAACTGAAATAATGCCCTGTGTCTTATCAGACCACCAAGAATTAAAGCTGAAATTCAACAAAAATAAAAAAAAAAATGAAAACCTACCAACTCATGGAAACTGAACAACTCTTTACTGAATGACTATTGTGTCAAGCCATAAATAATGAAGATATTAAAGATTTTCTAGAATTCAGTGAAAATGAAGGCACAATATACCCAAACTTATGGGGCACAATAAAAGCAATGCTGAAAGAAAAGTTAGTAGCACTAATTGCCTTCATAAAAAAAATTAGAGAAATGTTAAACTAACAATTTAACATCACACCTGAAAGCTCAAGAATAATAAGAAGCAAACACACCCAAAAGAGTAGATAGCAGGAAATAATTAAACTCAAAGCTTAAATTAATAAAATAAAAGAAAAAAAAAAGAATCGATGAAACAAAAAGTTGATTCCTTGAAAAAAATCAATAAAATAGATTAACCCTTAGCCAAACTAACTAAAAAACAGACAATAAATTAATAAAATCAAACTAAAAGAGGGACATGGCAACCAATACCTGGATACTCAAAGAATCAAATCTGTACTCTCAAAAACTAGAAAATCTAAAAGAAATTGACAACTTTATTGATAAAGACCACTTAACAAAGTTGAATCAGGATGAGATAAACCATGTAAATTTGCTTATAAACCCTAATGAAATAGGAGTACTCCACAGCAAAGCTGAGCTAGGAGTGTGACCCAAGTCCCATTGTCCACCATCTCAAGAAAACCTGTCAGGCACTGGAGCAGCTCATGGGTTAAAGAACTTTCTGCCTACTCCCCAGCTGCCTGGCTCACCTGGGTCAGAAACAGTGAGCTCAGCAGAGACAGGAAGTCCAGCAGAGTTGAATTCTGCCCTGAAGTGGCCTATGTGGTGACCAGAGCAGCTCTCTGCTCAAGGACCATTCTTCCTGACCCCAGTTGCCTGGCTTACCTGGGTCACAAACAGTAAGCCCACAGAGACAATGAACTCAGCAGAGGTGAGTAGGGCATGAGACCAAAGCCCCTTTATCTATACCTGCCCCAAACTCTCAGACCACCAGGGACACCAAACCTGCTAACACCAGAGACATCATAGTGGGTAGAGGTCAATGTCAGAGCACAAGCAACAGCTCCCAGAGCCATTTGACATCACCAGAATCCAGAAGTCTTACCACAGTAATCCCCGGAGACACTATCACATGCAACAAACAGGATAAAGATTTCAAATGTGACATTATGAAAATGATAGAGGCCTTAAAGGAGGAGAATAAATCCCTCAAACTAGAATGGGAATGAACAAAGAAAGAGGTGAAGAATTGAACAAATCACTTAAAGAAATTAGTGAAAGGCAGGAAACTACAATCAAATGGAAGAAGGAAATGAATAAAAGGATTCAATGCCTGAAAATGGAGATAGAAGCAGCGAAGAAGGCACAATCTGAGACAATCCTGGAAATGGAAAACCTAGGAAGGAGAACAGGAACTACTGTCACAAGATACAAGAGATACAGGATAAAAGAGATAGAAGAAAGAATCTCAGGGGTAGAGGATATGATTGAAGAAATCGATGCAACAGTCAAAGAAAATGTTAAATCTAAAAAGTTCCTGACACAGAACATCCAAGAAATCTGGGCCACTATGAAAAGGCCAAACCTAAGAATAATGAGAATAGGAGAAAAAAAAAAGACTTTCAGCTCCAAGGCCCAGGAAATATTTTCAACAAAATCATAAAAGAAAAATTTCCTGATCTAAAGAAAAAAGTGCATATAAACATACAAGAGGTCTGCAGAACACCAAATAGAGTAGACCAGAAAAGCAAATCCGTCTACAAAATAATAATCAAATCATAAAATGTACATAACAAACAAAAATATTAAAAGCAGCAAAGGAAAAGAGGTCAAGTAACACACAATGACAAACCTATCAGAATCACACTCAGATTTTCAGCAGAGACCATAAAAACCACAGGGGCCAGTCCAGACAACTAAACCCAGCAAAACTTTCAATAACTATAGATGGAGAAAACAAGCTATTCCATGACAAAACAAATTTAAACAGTATCTATATACAAATTCAGCCCTACAGAAGTCTCTAGAAGGAAAACCCCAACCCAAAGAGGCTAACTACACCCAGAAAAACACAGGAAATAGATAAAAATCACTTTAGCAAAACAAATACACAAACACACAACCACAACCAACATCAAAATAAAATGACCTAACAGTCACTGGTCATTCGTCTGTCTCAACATCAGTGGTCTCAACTCTTCAATAAAAAAGACACAGGCTAACAGAATATATGCATAAACAAAACCCAACATTCTGTTACATTGAAGAAACACATCTCAGCCACAAAGATAGGCATTACCTCAAGGTAAAATGCTAGAAAAAGGTCTTTCAAGCAAACAGACACAAGAATCAAGCTGGAGTAGTCATTCTAATGTCTAATAGACTTTCAAACAAAATTAATGGAAAGAGATTAGTAAGGACACTTGATACTCATCAAAGGAAAAGTCATCCAAGACAACATCACAGTTCTGAACATCTATGCCCAAATACAAGGGCACCCGCATTTACAAGAACCATTAATAAACCTTAAACCACACATTGATCCCCACACGTTAATAAAAGGAGACTTCAACACCTGACTTTCACTAAAAGTTAGGTCAAGAAAACAGAAAGTAAACTGATAAATAATGACACTAATAGGTGTCATGAATCAAATGAACCTAACAGATATTGACAGAACTTTCCACCCAAGCAGAAAAGATATCTTTTTCTCAGCAACTCACAGAACCTACTCCAAAACTGAAGTATAGTAGCTCACAAAGCAAGCCTCAACAAATACAATAAGATTGAAATAATACATTGTATCCTATCAGACCACTATGGACTAACGCTGGACTTCAATAACAACAGAAATAACAAAAGGCCCACACACACACATGGAAATTGAACACCTATCAACTTAATAACAACTGAGTCAGGGAAAAAAAAGAAAGAAATTAAGGGCTTCCTAAAATTCAATGAAAATGAAGGTAAAACATACCCAAATTTATAGGACACACTGAAAGCAGTGCTAAGAGGAAAGTTCATAGGACTAGTTACCTTCATAAAGAGGCTGGAAACATCTCATATAGGCAACTTAATGCCACATCTGGAAGCCCTAGGGGAAAGAAGGAGCAGAAACACCCAAGAGGAGTAGACATCTGGAAATAATCAAACTCTGGGCTGAAATCAATAAATTAGAAACAAAGAGAACAATTGAAAGAACCAACAAAAGCAAGTGCTGGTTCTTTGAGAAAACCAAGAAGATAGAAAAACCCTTGGCCAAACTAACTAAAAGGCAGAGAGACACTATCCAAATCAACAAAAGCAGAAATAAAAAGAGAGACATAACAACAGACACTGAAGAAATACAAAGAATCACTAAGTCTTACTTCAAAAGCCTATATGACACAAAATCTGAAAATCTAAATGAAATGGACAGTTTTCTTGATAGATTCCACTTGCCGAAGTTGAATTGAAATCAGGTAAACAAATTAAATAATCCTGTTTCTCCTGAGGTGATAGAAGCAGTCATCAAAAGTCTCCCAATCAAAAACAGCCCATAGCCAGATGGTTTATGTGCAGAATTCTACCACACATTCAAAAAAGAGCTAGCACCAACACTGTTCAAACTTCTCCACAAAACAAAAATGGAAGGAATATTACCAAACTCATTTTATGAAGGCATAGTCACCTTTGTACCTAAACCTCACAAAGACTGAACAAAGAAACAGAATTTCAGACAAATTTCCTTTATGAAAATTGATGCAAAAGTAATCAATAAAATACTCACAAACCAAATTCAAGAACACATCAAAAATATAATTCATAATGACCACATAGGATTCATCTCAGGCACACAAGGATGGTTCAATATACAGAAATCCATCAATGCAATCCATCATATGAACAAACTGAAAGAAAAAACCCACATGATGCCCAAAAAAAAGCATTTGACAGACTCCAACACCCATTCATGTTTAAAGTCTTGGAGAGATCAGGGATACAAGACACATACCTAAGCATAATAAAGGAAATATTCAGGAAACTGATAGCCAACATCAAACTAAATGGAAAGAAATTCCACTAAAATCAAGGACTAGACAAGGCTGCCCACTTTCTCCATACCTCTTCAATATAGTACTTGAAGTTCTAGCAAGAGCAAAGATAAAAGGATATCAAGGGGATCCACATCATAAAGAAAGAAGTCAAAGTATTGCTATTGACAGATGATATGAAAGTATATAAAACTGACCCTAAAAATTCCACCAAAGAGCTCCTACAGCTGATAAATATCTTCTGCAAAGTGGCTGGATACAAAATCAATTTTTAAAAAATCAGTAGCCCTCCTATATACAAATAACAAATGGACTGAAAAAGAAATAAGGGGAACTACATCCTTCATAACAGCCACAAATAATATAAAGTATCTTGGCGTAACTCTAACAAAGAAACTGAAAGACTTGTATGAAAAAAATGTCAAGACTCTAAGGAAAGTAATTAAGAAAGATATCAGAAGATGGAAAGCTCTCCCATGCTAATGGATCAGGAGCATCAACATAGTAAAAATGGCCATCTTACCAAAAGCAATCTACAGATTCAATGCAATTCCCATAAAAGTGCCTACAGAATTCTTTACAGACCTAGAAAAATCAATTCTCCAATTTATATGAAAAAAAAAACAAGAATAGATAAAAACAATTACGTGCAATGAAAGATCTTCTGGAAGAATCTTCATCCTGGATCTCAAGCTGTGCTATAAAGCAACAGTAATGGAAAAGGCATGGTACTGGCAGAAATAGGCTGATTCATCAATGCAATCAAATTGAAGACCCAGAAAAAACCCACACACCAGTGGACTCTTGATTTTTTACAAAGAAGTCAAAGCATACAATGAAAAAAATGATAGCATCTTCAACAAATGGTGCTGGTCTAACTGGATGTCTACTTGTAGAAAAATGCAAACAGATCCTTATTTATCACTCTGAACAAAACTGAAGTCCAAGTGGATTAAAGACCTCAGCATAAAACAAGACACACTAAATCTGTTAGAAGAGAAAGTAGGCAAAAATCTAGAACTCTTTGGTACAGGAGACAGTTTCCTGAACAGAATGCCAACAGCTCAGGCTCTAAGAAAAATTATTAATAAATTAATAAATTGGACCTCATGAAATTGAAATGCTTCTGTAAGGTAAAGGACACTGTCAACAGAACAAAACAACAGCCTACAGACTAGGAAAAGATTTTCACCAACCCTACATCTGACTAAGGGCTAATATCCAAAATATATAATGAACTCAAGAAACTAAACACCACCAAACCAAATAACCCCATTAAAACAGGGTACAGAGCTAAACAAAAATTCTCAACAAAAGAATATCAAATGGCCAAGAAACACTTAAAGAAATGCTCAATGTCCTTAGTCATCAGGGAAACACAAATCAAAATAACTCAGAGATTCCATCTTACACCCATCAGATGGCTAAAACCCAAAACTCAAGTGACAGAACATGTTAGCAAGGACGTGGAGAAAGGGAAACACTCCTCCATTGGAGGTGGGAGTGCAAACTTGTACAACGACTTTGGAAATCAATCTGGCACTTTCTCAGAAAATTGGGAATAGTGCTACCTCAGGACCCAGCTATACCACTCCTGGGCACATACCAGAAAGATACTCCACCATACAACTAGGACATTTGTTCAACTATGTTCATTGCAGGATTATTTGCAACAGCCAGAATCTGAAAACAACTTAGATGTTCATCAACTGAACAATAGATAAAGCAACTCTGGTACACTTTGAAAATCTATCTGGAGCTTTCTCGGAAAAAATGGGAATAGGGCTTCCTCAAGACCCAGATATTCCACTCCTTGGAATATACCCAGAAAATGCTCCACCACCCAACAGGGACATATGCTTAGCCATATTCATAGCTGCCCTTATTCATAATAGCCAGAACATGGAAACAGCCTAGGTGTCCCTCAGTGGAAGAATGGATAAAGAAACTGTGGTACATTTACACTATGGAATACTACTCAGCTATTAAAAACAAAGAATTTCCGAAATTTATGGACAAATGGATTGAACTAGAAATTATCATAATGAGTGAGTTCACCCAGAAGCAAAAAGAGTCAAATGATATATACTTACTTTTATTGAGACACTAGCCCAAGGGGCATGTCCCATGAAAGTCTTCACTTACCAGGAAAGTGGGACAGAGGGGAGGACATCCTATTGAGACTTTAGGTGAGAGAAGCATGGGAGAATGGGGAAATAGAAGGTTCCAGAGGGTCCTAGAAACCTACAAGAAGAACATTATGACAGCGGATCTGGGTCCAAGGGTTCTGCTCAAACTATGGCACCAGCCAAGGACTATACGTGCAGTAAACATCGAACTCCTACCCAGACCTAGCCAACAGACAGGACATTCTCTACAGTTGAGTGGAGAGTGGGGACTGACTTTCACATGAACTCTGGTGCCCCATATTTGACCACGTCCCAATTATGGGGAGACCTACTGGCACTCAGAGGAAGGGAATCAGGCTACCAAGAAGAGACTTGATACCCTATGAGTATATACAGGGGGAGGAGGTCCCCTCAGTCACAGTCATAGGGGAGGGGAGTAAGGGGAAAATGGGAGGGAGGGAGGAATGGGAGGATACAAGGGATGGGATAACAATTGAGATGTAATATGAATGAATTAATAAAAAGGAAAAAATAGAAGTCAATATCAATGTATTTGCCACTATTATCACATTTTACTATGTAAAGACCAACATTAAAGGCTCCTGAGTGAAAGACATCTAGGAAATTTTATTTTGCCATAATGCTATAAATCTGTAACTACTACAAAATGAGAACTGGCATTCTCAGAAGCGGGGAAAAGGCTGTGAAGGGGAGATAAACCTATTTCTGTTTTTATCCCAAGTGTGGGATGGAGAAGAGGGCAGGATGTTTACCACTTAGATGTGAGAAAGCTGGGTGTGTTTTCCACTTAGATGTCAAACTACTTCATGGGGGAGCTTGGTGAAAGATATGCTGGAACAGACTGAGAGGATATATATACTTGGTTTTTGGCTGTTCATCCCTGCACTTCAAGAGGCTCCTAAAGAGAACTGCTCCAGGGAAAGTTCCAAGGCTTTGGACTCCAGCTGAGGCTTGAGGTTCCAGCTGCTGCTCCCGGTTCCAGCAGCAACTTTGGTTGACTTGCTGGTCTGCTGAAATCCTGCTCACTACGCCAGGAGAAGCATTCTTCGGAACTGATATCCTTAGGTTTCATTATAGTATTCTTTAACATTCTTTTTTCGATTGTTTGGGTTACCCATTTGTTAAGGAGGTAGTCTCATTTAATAGGTCCATAATAAAATATAATTGATAAGAAAATTGAGCCTACACGCTTGTGTTAAAGATTATGCAAATCCATGGTGGTTAGATTTGATTGTTAACTTGACAAACCTAGGAGTACCTAGGAACAGAGTTTCAACAAAGGATTGTCTACACTGCATTGATCTCTGGGCATGTCTGTGGGTAGTTGCATTAAATTAAGTCATTGATAAGAAAAAGCCCAGTTCACAGTGGGTGGCACATTCCATAGTCAGGGAATCCTGCACTCTATAAGAGTGCAAACAGTATACTAAGTACAAACAAGCCATCTAGCATGATTTTATTTATCTCCCTGTTAGTCAAGAATATGATAGTTTTCTGAGCCCCTGCCTAGTGAGTTCCTTGTGGAATTATAAGGTGAAATCAACCCTTTCTCCCTTAAATTGTTTTTTGTCAGGGTTATTTATCAGAACAACAGAATCAAAATTAGAACGAATGATAAATAACTGAGCTTCAAAATTGTAGAGTGTTAAAATGACCACAGCTCAAAAAAATCGCCATGTGTAGGCCCTCTGAAAACCATTTTTTTGCTACCTCTGTGTTGTACCCAACATCCCTATGACTGACTACCAAAACTTGTCACGCAGCATGACGAATTGAGTTTGGACCCAATGTGAAAATCCAGGTATGGCAAGATTATATCTGTAATCCCGGTACTGGGAAGGCAAAAACAGGATTCTTGGGACACACTGGACAGCCAGTCTAGCTAAACCAATGAGTTCAAGGTTCAGTGACAACCTGGTTCAAAAAGTGGAAGGGGGCCAGCAAGATGGTTCGGTAGATAAAGGCACTCACCTCCAATCCTGCTGGCCTGAATTTGACCTCCCCCTTCCTGGTCCCACATGGAAGGAGAGAACCATCTCCCAGCTTCCATGGGCTTCTTTCTGTCCCTGAAGAGTTTCCCAGTTTTTGGGAGCAACAAAAATATGTAGCCTTTTTTTCATTCAATACGTGCTGACGGTTAGGAAACGTTTTGCTTTTCCTTGAGACTACTTGATTTCTCCTGGTTTTACAACGAAGATTGTAGAGTCATCTCACCATGAAATAGCTGTGTGACTATGGGCCTGTTACTTAATCTGGCCGTGCAGAAACGGAGAGCAGATCACATAGCAGAGCGTAGAGGGGGTAAAAATGAGTATATCTGCAGCAAGCGTTACATTAATAGGAGTGTGGTGATCCCAGCAGCACACCAAAGTCAGCAGAAATCTCAGTTGAGTCTGCATGCCAGCAAAGCACAAGCTAGTGGGGGCAGAGCTACTAGGGACGTGCGTTATGGCTCTCCAACCCTCAGCCCAAGTGAAAAGGGCCTAGCAAAGCAGATGTACTCTGTAATAGACCAGCTCTTCCTGCCACACACCTTAAAACTTCCCAAACCTCTCCCTAAAATTCTTACATTATCTGGCACCAGACAAGCTATGTCAGGGGTTCGGTTTCTCCCTGTAGCTTTCTGCACGCATGCCCAGTTCCTTTTTCCTCTTCCTGTCAGAACATCCGGGAAGTAGGCACTAGGGGACAACAGATAAAAGCTGTGCTCTCTGGCAGTCCCAGGCACTAAGAGATAGCAGTGACCATGAGTGACTCCATGGAATCAAAGATACAGCAACTGTAAACTCTAGGTGAGGATGCCCTGGGACAACTGAGGGGCAGCTCGCAGTTGAGCCTGTCCAGGCTTTGACTGGTGCTCTTTTCCTCCAGAGGATGAAGAGTGTCTCATCAGTGGTACCAGGTATTCTGTTGTCAGCTCTGAATTACGACGAGATTTTGGCATCAAGCGTTTAGCAGGTACAGCAGATTAAGGGGCTGAGGAAAAGTGGGCAACCCTCCCCAGAAGTGGGTCATGGGAAATTGGAGTCAAGAAAGACCCTAAACTTCTCAGTCCTGGGGAGATGGAGGCTGGGGGGGGGAGGGGGATGGAATCGTGGACCATAAGGAGGTAGAGGCTGAGAGTCCAGACTCATGGGTCCTTGTAGTAGGAAGATGGTGGCAGTAAGTCTGTCCTGTTGCCACACTGAGGCAGGTGCACTACGGCTCTAACAGCACTACCTTCTGTCCTGCAGAGTACCTGAAGCGGAGCCACAACTCCTTGGTCCTGCAGCTGCTCTCCTTCCTGTTCCTGACTGGGCTCCTGACGATCATTCTTGTCCTAGGTCAGGCACAATGAAGGGCTCAGCTCCATGGCCTGGCCATAGGGCCTGTCTGGGAGTGAGATGGGGAGTGCAAGTTGGGAACATAGCCTTCAGTGGCTTCCAGAAACTCCTCAGGGACGCCTCCCCTTCTCCAGTATAAAAGAGGGAAGGGAAAGGTCTCAGAGAAGAGCTGTGGTTTCTCCTCATGGTTCACCCTTCTCTGGGTGTCTAGTTTGCTAGCTTTTAAATAATATTAACCAAGGACGGGAGAATTGGCCTAGCAGTTGAAAGCTCTTGCTGTTCTTGCAGAGGACCTCGGTTTGGTTTCCAGAATACACATCATGGCTCACAGCCATCCATAACTCCAGTTCCAGGATATCTAACACCCTCTTCTAAATACCTCAGGCACAAGACAAGCACATGTAATACATACATACATACATACATACATACATACATACATACATACAAAGACTCATACACTTTAGATAGATAGATGATAGATAGATAGATAGATAGATAGATGATAAATAGATGAGAGAGAATATTTAAAGACGTTAGGCAGGAACCTTACTAGACACTGAAGTGGAAGCATGTTCCTGAAATCCTAACTACTTGTAAAACTAAGATAGGATGAGGGTGTATGCCCAAGAATAGAAGAAATCACTGACAAAATAGTGAGACTCTGCTTCAAAAACAAATGACACAATGTTTCAAGGGACCTGGTATAGGTCCTTTCAAAAAGTAAGTACTTAATAAATTAAGAGATTTCTTTTTCTTTGTTGCCTAAGTCTCAAAGGTCCCCAGCTCCCAGGTTCAGAATAAAATCTACCAGGAGCTCAGGCAGCTGAAGACCAAAGTTCATGGTGAGTGACCAGAAACCAGGGATTAGGGACCTCAGGTCTCCATAGGAGCAGAATCAATTTCCTTTAGTCATTAGACCTCTTTGAGTCTCAGTTTCCTTTTCTGGGAATTGAGATCACGATGCAGCACTGAGAATGGAGTTTGGTATTTACAGGGGCCATGCGCACAATAGGCACTCAGTGTTCACAGGAATTGTGGGCAATATAGATAAAATTCACAGTAGCCATTCACACAGAATTCAGTGTTCAAAGGGGTTGTATACACAGTAGGCATACAAGGTTCACAGGGGGCTATGCACACAGTAAGTACTCAGTGTTCACAGGAGTCCTACAAACAGTAGGCATTCAGCATTAACAAGGGTTATCCATACCATGGGCACTCTAAGTTAACAGGGGTTGTGCATTCAGTAGGCACTCAGTCAAATTAGTTCTGGCCCCTTCTTCTCCATGTCTGGAGAGGATGGGCTCAGGTCTTCTAGATTCTCCGGGGTGAATACTCAGACAAGGAAGCACAAAGGGGAATGGCTCCCCAGAGTGCAGTGGTGAGCAAGGGCCCCTTGTTCTGGAGAAATGGGGACGTGAGCATCGAAGTGTGTCCATCTGATCTGCTCCCCCCAACAGATGGTTTCTGTCAACCCTGCCCCAGGGACTGGATGTTCTTCCATGAAAACTGTTATTTCTTTTCCAAGTCCCAACGAAACTGGCACAACTCCCTCACAACCTGCCAGGAACTGGGGGCCCAGTTGGTCATCATAGAGACTAACGGGGAGCAGGTACACTGGGGGTGGGGTCCATCCTTTTCTAGAACATGCACCTGGCTGTGGTCACCTGAGAGTGAGACCATTTGCCCGACAAGGCTATGATTAAGATGACGCTTTTCCCACTTGAACACAGAAAGTTACGGATGAGCGACCCCGAATACTCTCCGCAGGATCACACACAGGACTTAAACATTCCGGATGCTCTGGGAGGACAGCTGAGATGTAATTACCACCTTTGTGTGCTGAGAAGTGTAAAATCCCTTCCTCACCGAGGGGTAGATGTCCTGCTATGCTAGACCACAACTAGGAAGATGTGTCAAGAAGGTCCTTGCAAACACAAGGACGAGTTTGAAACCACATTTTGAAAGCTGATCATGAGCTTGGGAAGATGTTCTAATGTGTAAAAGTGCCTACACACTAACTCAGGCATGAAGACCAGAGTTAGGGATCCTCAGCATCCATGGGGGGAAAATATCATGGGTCACAGGTGTCCCTAAGCCCAATGTAGGGGATGGGGCCTGCAGACAGGAGGATCCCTAGGGCTTGCTAACTGACAGCCTAGCTCCAAGCCCAGTAAGAAATCCTCTTTCAAGAGAACTAAGTGGAGAGCAATGCAGTGGGATGCCTGATATTTTCCTGTGGTCTCTGCATGTGCACTCATGTTTTAAAACACCTGGACACATATGTATACACAACACACACACACACATCTCCACACACACTCGTAAAGCTAGTTATCATGCCCACATTTTCAAATATATATTTCCTCTGCATGTGCACTCACGTTTGCAAACACCTGCACACACATACGCACATACACCACACACACACACACACGTGCACATGCACACACACACATATGAAGCCAGTTATCATGCCCATATTTTCAAACATATCATTTTTATTATTTGATATTTTATGCATGCATACAATGCATTTTTGTTCCTATTCTTACACACCTCCTTCTCCCTCTGATGCCTCCTGAATCCATTCCCCATCCCTCCCAACTTCCCATCCCCTCCTTTTTGTGTATTTCACTGAGTACAATTATGTTTCCCATATCTAATGGACATGGCCCACCCTAAAGCTTAGTCAGCCTGCTGGTTTTAAAGAAAACTGACTCTCCCTCCCTTAGAAGCCACTAACTTTCCTAGTACCTCATAAAAATCTTCCCTCTCTGTGTTACAATGCTTACAAGCTAGAGCTTGTGCCAGTAACCATACCTGTTGTGAGTTCATGGGCACAGCAGTCCTGTTACATCCAGAAGACTTCCCCAGCCTCTGTCTTTTACAGTCTTTCCGATCCTTCTTCCATGATGTTCCCAGGGCCTTGAAAGTACTCAGGATACATATGTCCCATTTAGGTCTGAGCACTACACAGACAGTTGTTCTCTGTGATTTGGCAAGTTATGAGATTCTGTCTTAGCCTCTATCCACTACACACACACACACACACACACACACACACACACACACACTTAAACAAAAAACCTTCTCTGATGAGGTCTGAGATATGCACTAATCTGGAAGTATGGAGACATGTATTTAGAGGGCAGTTTTACTGTGTATAGTAGTAGTTTCATACCTAGGCCTATGAGATCCCCAACTGTGGGTGGGTTCTTGGTCAGATTTAGAGTGCCAGGAATGCATTTCCCCTTGTGGAATAGGCCTTAAATGCAAGCATAAAGCAGTTGGCCACCACCAGATGTTGCACCCATGCACCCCTAGCAGCCTGCATAGCACTTCTAGATACTTTGCAAGCTAGTGAACCACCCCCTTAATGCCTCCACTAGGGAATATCCCTGAGTCTTGCTGAGCAGCTAGTCTACCTGATTTGGTGAACTACAGATCCGGTGAGAAATCTTATCTCAAAAAAACAGTAGATGCCAATTGAAGTAGATACCAAATGCCAACCTCTGACCTCCACCCCCATTTTCACATGCAGCCACACTCACCTATGCCACAAATATGGGCACACATATACGAACAGACACCACACATGTATGCACATGCAAAAAAACCTATCTTAATGTATAGTGTTTCCCATCTCCTTGTTTTTTCTCCTCATCAATGGGATGTCACCCATTGCAGAGCTGGACAGGGCTGATAGGTGTCCTGAGCAACCATGAACTGGTGCAAATGTTCCCATCACATTAAATCCAATCGCAAGTGAACTCCTGCACGCATTCTCAGAATGCCCAAGACAGACAGCCTTGAAGCATTATTAAGTGTGTCTAAAGGGAAGCCAGCTAAGTGCATTTGTGTGCCATAGTCCATCTGCCTATAAGATAGATACATGTAGATGGCTGAAACCACTTAGGTACCCACAAGTGCCCATGGCCCAGTGGAGAAGAAGGGTGGGAGCTCATGTTGCAACTAGAACTTCCTGCAAGAGTTTGGGGGAGAAAAAGGGCTCCCCTCCTTTCACTCCACCTCCTCCTACCCCACTCCAGACCTTCCTGCAGCAGACTTCTAAGGCTAGAGGACCAACCTGGATGGGGCTGTCCGACGTGCATAGTGAGGCCACATGGCACCGGGTGGATGGATCACCTCTGTCACCCAGGTAGGTCTAAAAATGAAAAGTATACTCTGTACAGTAGCACAGGTGTCTCTGACTCTCTGACTGGAGCCATCTTTGGGGGACCATCCTCCTCTCCCTGACCCTTTAGAAATAGATGCCCACACCTTCTAAATGGAGAGTGGTCTTCCTAACCCATGCACAGACAGAATAGCAGCGAATCTTACTATTAAATCAGAGAGAGAAACTTCCCTCTGGTGGGTATTAGTTTTAATGTAAGGTAATAATCGAAAAATAGAAAATAAAATAAGGCCACTGGTGATGAAGAGGACTGTTACCATAAAACAATTAGTTAGGCTGGATATGTAGCTGTTGACTGAGTGGTTGCCTGACATGCATAAAGCCCTGGTTCTGTCCTTAGCACCATGTATACCAAGTGTGGTGCTATAGGCCTATATCCCATAAATTAGGAGATAGAGACAGGAGAACCAGATGTTTGAGTTCACTCTTGGCTACATTGTGGGTTTGAAACCAGTCTGGGCTACACAAGACCTTATTTTAAAAAATAAAAATAAAAATAAAAAAGATGAAAGGAAGGGAGGGGAGCAGGTGGAGAAGTAAGGGATGGCACGTGCATCTAGGGAGGCATGAGGGCATCAAGCTTCCAGAAGCTAAAAGTGTGGTTTGTTGTATGCCACTGGGACAGTTTAATATTCTGTAGACTGGTGTGCTAGTTTTCTGTTGTGTGTTGGGGATGTTGTTTAGGAGGTTGGGTTTTGGTACTGTGATCACTATCCTGGCAAAAGCAACTTTAAGGAAACAAAGGGTTATTTGGCTCATAGGTTCAGGTTCTAGTCTGTCTTATTGCTGTGATAAAACACCATGACCAAAGCAAGCTAGGGAGGAAAGGGTTTATTCGGCTTACACTTCCTTAGATGTAGTCCATCACTGAAGGAAGTCAGGACAGGAACTCAAACAGGGTGGGGACCTATAGTTAGGAGCTCTAGTGGCCATAGAGGGGTGCTTTTCACTGGCTTGCTTCCCATGGTTTACTTGGCCTGCTTTCTTACAGAACTCAGGACCACCAGTCCAAGAGTGTTCCTACCCACAATGGGCTGGGCCTTCCACATCCATCACAGATTAATAAAATGTCCTACAGGCTTTCCCACAAACTAATCTTTTGGAGACATTCTCTCAACTAAAGCTCCCTCCTCTCTAATGACTTTAGCCTATGTCTAGTTGGCATAACTAGCCAGCACTCCATCCATTCTTGCAAGGAAGTCAAGGTAGGAACTTGAAACAGCTGGTCACATCCACCGTCAAGAACAGAGCGAGAGAGGATGGCTACACGTCTTCTCTCAGACATTAACAGGGCAGCCTGACATAGACAACGCTTCATTGAGAACTCTGTTCTCCAGTGAATCTAGATTGTGTCAAGTTGACAATTAAAACTGTCACAACTGGCTTTGCAGCTTTACACAGTATTGGAATAAAGGGGAGCCAAACAACGTCGGTGACGAAGATTGTGCAGAGTTCTCTGGAGATGGCTGGAATGACTTCAACTGTGATGCTGTAATTTTCTGGATCTGCAAGAAGGCGTCAACCTCACCATGCACTACCAAATGAAAACCAGTTTGTCTCCACTCTTGCGATCCAAACTACGCCGAGTGAATGAACGTGGCTCACGTCTGTGCTGTTTCTTTTATCTCTCTGTTGACAGCAGGATGTTAATAAAAAAGCACTCACTCTTTTCTGTCAGTGTCCTCATCTCCTATGTGTAGGGATTCTGCCGCAGGAGCGGTGGCCAGATCAAAGGCCACCGCCTCCTCAGTTGTGGCCTCCCAGACCTCTGCCACTGAGGTCATTGACACCACCACCAGGCCTCCACCACTGCCACTGAGGCCTCTCTAGGTCACTGATGATGATGATGATGATGCTGATGCTGGGGCCACCACTGCTGCCACCAAGGCACACACACAAAATCACATACACACACACAATCACACACACTCACACACACATTCATGTAGAGATCTCTCCACTGCCTCTGCTGCCTCAATGGCCTGCTGTCCCCACCTAACTCGATGACAGGATACCTTCCCCAAGCTGCAGGGAGCCCACAGCCCCCTTCCCCAGTCCTTCTACCCAGAGTGCCTAACACTACCACAACTCCCAAGAGCTATGTAGCCCTTCAGTAGTGAGCTACTAAATTTTATTTTTTCCTTTTTTTATTATTAATTTATTCATATTACATCTCAGTTGTTAGCCCATCCCTTGTATCCTCCCATTCCTCCCTCCCTCCTGCTTCCCCCCTATTCCCCTCCCCTATGTCGTGACTGAGGGGGACCTCCTGCCCCTGTATATGCTCATAGGGTATCAAGTCTCTTCTTGGTGACCTATTATCCTTCCTCTGAGTGCCACCAGGCATCCCCATCCAAGGGACATGGTCAAATATGGGGCACCAGAGTTTGTGTGAAAGTCAG
Source organism: Acomys russatus (assembly GCF_903995435.1). Classification (NCBI taxonomy): domain Eukaryota; kingdom Metazoa; phylum Chordata; class Mammalia; order Rodentia; family Muridae; genus Acomys; species Acomys russatus. The sequence continues at coordinate 29,403,048 of NC_067155.1, forward strand.
ATCTCCTTCTCCACTTAACGGTGGAGAATGTCCTGTCCATCGGCTAGTCTGGGTAGGGGTTCAAAGTTTACTGCCTGTATTTTCCTTGGCTGGTGCCATAATTTGAGGAGCTACTAAAATTTAAAGTGGCTTGCTGCCAGTCCTCCTTCCCACCTCAGGGCAGTCAGCCCCTCCTTCCTGCCCTGGGGCTATGGAGAGCTGGAGAGAAAATGGCACCAGCTCCTGTCAGCACCAGTGGGAGCTGTCCATGGTGACTATTCCTGCCTCAGCCAACTGCTTAATGAAAGCCACACACCCCTGAGCCTTTTCAGCTTGCATCTTACCTTTTTGTTGCTGTGACAAAAATGCCTGTGAAAAATAACTTCAGGAGGGAAGGGCTTGCTTGGGCTCACAGTTTAAGAGTGTAGATCCATTGCAGGGGTGAAAGCATGGCCCAGCAGGAGAGGCAGCCTGCATTGCAACTGTATTCAGAGACCAGAGATGCATGTCAGTGCCCCGCTCACTTTCTCTTTTTTCCTCAGTCTGAAACTACAGATCATGAAATGGTGCCGCCTATATATAGGATGTGCTTTCCCACCCCAATGAACCAAATCTAGAAGCTTCCAGAGATTCATCTCCTCAGTGATTTTCGATCTTGTTGAGTAGACAATAGTAACCACCACAGCAGGGAACCTTCCCTGGTTGGCGTAGCCCATGCTGCAGATGGATGCACCCAGGGACTAACTCCTCCAATCAAGCGGTGACTACAGGACACTGGGTTGTGAATACCCCAACTCCCTTTAGCCATGGATATTCCATGCTGGGTCATGAGGAGGGGAATCTCCCAGTTCTTGGCTCAAGTATAAACATGTTTTCCAGCTTCTGAGCGTCCTTTAAAACAGCTGTGGCATTCAGCCTGTTTGCGCTTTGATATAATGATATAAGGAGCCGACTCTCCAAGTCCTGCCTTCTTTCTGGTACAGCACTCATGGGTCAGGACAACCAAGTTCTAGACCCACCGGGCCCACGTGAGATTGTGCTGAAGAACTGTGCAGGGGCTGGTAGAGTCTAGACTAGATCATTCACAAGGCCATAGCCACAGCCGCTGTTAGGGAACGCCAAGACTCCCACTTGTCTGTGTGTTCCTAATACCCAGGTGCCTGGACCCTAGGAGAATCAGAAGCTCACAAATCTCAGGTTGCCAGGCTGCCTAAGCCATCGTGGGGACTAGTGGGAGGGACACATCCTCCTCCTGCCTTGGAATTCTCTGCCTTCTCTGCCTTCCTTGCCACTGGCTGGGGAATCAGAGACAGGCTAACCACCAAATCTTCCACTATCCTCTGAGAGCTAGAAGAAATGACCTCCCCACTCTAATTCATGTGCCTGAATTCTCCTTAGAGCCCCTACCATGTTGTCTGCTTATCCACGCAGTTGACTCCTCAACTCCTCTTGCCGCCCCTCCTGTATTGCCTTCTATCTCTCTGCATTCTCTTGGCATTAATAACTGCTAAGAAACTTCTCACTCAGTCTGACTTTCATACAAACTCTGGGGCCCCATTTCTGACCACGTCCCCTTGATAGGGAGGCCTGGTGGCACTCAGAGGAAGGATAACAGGTCAGCAAGAAGAGACTTGATACCCTATGAGCATATACAGGGGGAGGAGGTCCCCCTCAGTCACAGTCATAGGGGAGGGGAGTAAGAGGGAAGCGGGAGAGAGGGAGGAATGGGAGGATACAAGGAATGGGCTAACAGTTGAAATGTAATATGAATAAATTAAAAAATAAAAAGTATAAGGAAAAAAAAAAAGAAACTTCTCACTCACAAAGGCAATCCACCTTAGTGTTCCCTTGACCCCCACAGGGGAGATCTTTCAGAAAGTAGGGACTAAAGGCAGGGACCTCAAGATTGACACATAAAACAAGCCACTGGCAGAAAAACTAGATGTCCTTAACCACACGTGCTACAGGTTACAAACAGCATGCCGAGATACAAGTGACAGAGCAGCAGCTGTGTAGTGAGCTATAAAGGCTCCTGAGAAGTTTAGGGGCTTTTCCCTCAGCTCTCTGGCCACTCCTACTCTCGGAAGTGCCTTCTCTCTCTTCATCAGCACTCCACTCTCCCTTCAAACCATGTATCTCTGGTCCAATTCTTTGCCTTGGGTCGCAACAACCTTACAGCTTCAAAGGTGGCTCACACAGGATCGTATGAAAGCTGGAGCTTCCAGTCAGCCAGTGCTCTTTATGGCTCTTTCTCTATCCTCCACTTCCTTCTCTGCACAACTACAAAAGGCGACTCACACCTGGAGCACCTCTACTCTCCTTCCGTCCCCTACTACCTTGCTTTTCTTGGACTTGTATAGCGGTAGTGGGGAAGGTGTCATACCCTCTAAGCCGCTTTATGGGGTGTTAGATGAATTTATTAGTGGGATAAAGACACATATACTGGTCAGCAACTACCCAAGACTTTTAAGATGGCTAAACTTGAGAGGGACAGTGCAGATCCTCAGCCACAGGGGGATTATGCCCTCAAGAAAAATAAGATCTGGCTCACTCTGGGGCCAAGCATGAGTAAATGGCCTGGAAACGCACAGTCAGGTTTCCTCAGCTTCTGTATCCTATCATCATGGAAGTGGCTGCATAAGGTTTTATTAGTTGGCCACATAATGTTTTGTCAGTTACATCACAAAGCCATAAATCAAAGTATTGGCCAAACATGCTTGTAGGGATCATGGATAGGCAGGTTACAGAAAAATCAGGGAGACCTCCGCTACAGATTTCAGGTGGCATATGGCGATGTCCTCAGCCTTTGAATCGGTGGAAGCTAGTAGTCTGCCAATGACAGTCTTGTCTGGAACATTTCAATTCTCCATAATCTCAAATTTCTCTCATTTGACCTTGTAGAACATTTAATAAGAGGTGCATATCTCTTTCCCCCAGCTCTGTGTTTCTCTCTTTCTCTCATTTTCTTCCTTCTGGGCACTTCAATCCACACAATGAACTAGCCTATGCTTATTTGAACCACTGACCAAGCCATGGTGGCAACACCCACATGGTTCCTTGGCAGTCCCCAATGCCACTAGGTCCTCAGAGCACATCTTTAACTTCAGACTTTTTCATGCTGCTGACATTCATTCAAGCACCCCCAAACTTCCTTCCATCTTCAAATATGCCCATTGACATGATGGAAGGTGGTTATGGGTTCTGGGCCTCCCTGCCATCCTGTCCATGATGGCAACCCATCTCTGACTTCATGTTCTTTCTTTTTTTTTTTTTAAAGATTTATTTATTATTATATATACATTGCTCTGCCCACATGCCAGAAGAGGGCATCAGATCACATTATAGATGGTTGTGAGCCACCATGTGGTTGCTAGGAATTGAACTCAGGACCTCTTGAGGTGCAGTCAGTGCTCTTAACCTCTGAGCTATTTCTCCAGCCCCCTCATGTTCTTTCTTAATGCACTTTCTCTCCAGGTTTTACAGAATTCCACCCTTCTTTGGAGGCTCCACTCCTATTTTATGTTTTTTGTTTTGTTTTGTTTTCGAGACAGGGTCTCTCTGTGTTAGCCTTGGCTGTCCTGGACTCACTTTGTAGACCAGGCTAGCCTCGAACTCACAGCCATCCACCTGCCTCTGCCTCCCAAGTGCTGGGATTAAAGGCGTGCGCCACCACACCCGCTCATTCCTATTTTATAAGATATAATAAACTGTTACTTTCTAACCTCCCTACATGGGGTGTGGCTCATGCCTCCCATCACTGCAGTAACTTTGTCTTAATAAAGCTCATTCCTGGAAGACAACTTTGTATCACTTCCTTCCTGAACCAACCCACTCAAGTACCTAACAGCACTTACAAACCATTTGACTATGTCCCCAAGATACTCATTTGGTACATACACACTCTCACATACTCACATATCACACGCGCACACACACACACACACACGCACACACACATGTATGCATGCACTAGCCAGCTAGCTAGCACAAAAGTAAATCTACTCATCTGATTTTCTTTTAATGGGTGTGTATACATGAGTGCATATATGTGCACATGTGTGGGATACATATATGTGTGTGTGTGTGTGATTGCATGTATGTACATGTGTATGGAAGCCAGAGGACAACCTAGGCTGTCATTCTGATAATATTGTTCACTTTCTTAAAAACATCTTTACAATTACTTATTTACTGGGGGAAAGGGTATGTACATACCACAGTACAGGAGTGGGTCCTGGGGACCAAACTCAGGTCATCAAGCTTGATGACAAGAGCCTTTAAACACTGAGTCATTTCACTCCCCCCCAAAACACAAACCTTTTTCTATTTATATAGGGTCTGCCATTGATAGGCTGGCTAACTGTCTGTGCCTCCTTAGAACTGGGATCACAAACACTCACCATCATGCCTGGCTTTGATTTTTAAACAAAAATTGTGAAGCTTGAACACAGGTGCTTGTGTTTGCTAACTAAGTCACCTCTCTAGCTCCTAGAGTATTTATTTCTGAACATCTGCACATGCTGTTGCCCTTATTAGGAATTTTTTTTTCCCGTGGCTGTGTAGTCTTCATTCTGTCAACCACTATTTTTCTCCAATTCTCTTATTGATGGCCACATGGGATTTTCCAACATAGAACTATTTTAAATAAGTCTAGGCAGCCTTTTGTTTCCTCCTTAAGATTATGGGACTTTCTTTGGATAAAATGCATTCTGTGGAAACAAACCAGTATTTTTCCCCAGGACTTTAAAACATCTTTGTTGCAGTATAATAGCTGTATAAAATAACAGATGTGTTACATTTAAAAATGTCTCGGTGCAGCCTAAGATGCTAAATAAAGATACAGAGTCTGAAGTATACTTTAAAGCTGCTAGTACAACGCTGGGCAGAATCTAAACTAATACAAATCTTCTCCTAAACTATAGTAAACAAACTACTCTAAACTGATAATATAATACTTATACCCCAAGTCATCTTTCTTCCCAGTCAACCATCTCTCTCCTCCACTGCCAAACTTGCTCTTCCTCCCCCAGCAAGCCCCGCCTTCCACTTCCTGTCCTTCTGCCCAGCTGATTGGCTAAACAGCGCTTTATTGATGGTTGATACATCCACTCAGCATTCCTCCACACAGGTATCATTGCATAACTCTGTTTTTAAAGAGTCATTTCCATCAGCAAGCTCAAAATTGTGTATCAGTCACTACCATAACAGATATGTGAGAAGGCCTACAGATCCCCTACTGTGTTTATACCACAGCAGAGACTAGGCTGGAGTGACAGGAGCTTCTGTGCCAGCTCACATCACAACTGCATCCTTAACGCATGTCCTGTACAACACAGTTGGCCCTATCCTCCATCCCCTTACCCTGTGACTTTTAGAAATAGAAGAAATAGAAATTCATCATCATTAGGATAGCTTTCTTTTTTTAATGCTTTCTTAATATTTTAATTGTACAAAATAGTAGATTTTATCAGTGCCTTTCCAGTTGTGTACACAATGCATTTTGTCTTTGTTTATTTGTTCAAGACAGAGTCTCATTATGTAGCTCTGGCTGTCCTGGAACCCACAATGTAGACTAGAGTGACCTTGAACTCACAGAGACCTTCCTCCCTCTGCCTCCTGAGTCCTGGGATTAAAGTGGTTCACCACTACACCCTGCTATGTAGTGTATTTTTATTGTATACACACACACACACACACACACACACACACACACACACACACCCTCATTACCCCATCCTGTCCCCTCCCCACTCTTACCAATCCCATTGTACTTTTCTTCATAACACATTGAGTTGGAATTGTTCACAAGAACATTCACACGCAGTAAGAAGTTGCTTACAGAAACTTGAGCACCTTCCTTATCAGTGGCCATACCACTGAAAAAATGTTTTTCCATCACCCAGGAGACATTAACTACCTGTACACCTCCCACTAGCAACTATCAATCCTCAGGTAGGGAAGGGCATTGCGAGCACCTCTGCCTAGCAACCATTAATTGCCTCCTCCTACTGAAGTGGAGCCTCTTAAGCGCCTCCTATCACTTCCTTGCTCTACCACTTTTGACTGTGAGACCTTGGGCCCATTACCTGGCCTTGTTGCACCTCAGAGTGGCCCAACTGTAAATTGGGTCGGTCACATCAGAATGGCTAAGATCAAAAATTCAAGTGACACCACATGCTTGTGAGGATGTGGAGAAAGAGGAATACTCCTTCATTGCTGGTGGGAATGCAAACTTGTACAACCACTTTGGAAATTTATCTGGCGTTTTCTCGGAAAACTGGGAATAGGGCTTTCTCAAGACCCAGCTATTCCACTCCTTGGAATATACCCAGAAAATGCTCCATCACACAAGGACATATGTTCAACCATGTTCATAGCAGCCAGAACCAGGAAACAGCCTACATGTCCTTCAGTTGAAGAATGGATAAAGAAACTGTGGTACATTTACACTATGGAATACTACTCAGCTATTAAAAACAAGAAATTTCCAAAATTTGTGGACAAATGGATGGGACTAGAGATGATCAGACTGAGTGAGTTAACCCAGAAGCAGAAAGACTCACATGGTATATGCTCACTTATAATTGGGCAATAGCCCAAAAGGCATGTCCCACAAAAGTCTTCACTTACCAGGAGATTTGGGATAGATGTGAGGACATCCTACTGGGATTCTAAGTAAGAGAAATATAGGAGATAGGGAAATAGAAGGTTCCAGAGGGTCCTAGAAACCTACAAGAAGAACATTATGATGGGTGGATCAGGGCTCAGGGGGTCTGCTCAAACTATTGCACTAACCAAGGACAATACAAGTAGTAAACATCAAACCTCTTCTCTGATCTACCCAATGGACAGGACATTCTCCACAGTTATGTGGAGAGCAGGGACTACTGACTCTGACATGAACTCTGGTGCCCCATATTTGACCACCTCTCCTTGGTGGGGAGGCCTGATGGCACTCACAGAAAGAATAAGCAGGCTACCAACATGAGACTTGTTAACCTATGACCAATAGTGGGGGAGGAGGTCTCCCTCAGTCTTAGACCTAAGGGAGGGGAATAGGGTGAAAGCAGGATGGGGGGAGGAATGGGAGGATACAAGTGATGGGGTAACAATTGAGTTGGAAGCTGAATAAATTAATTAAATAATAATGTTTTAAATGATAAAATAAAATTAATTTAAAATTTAAAATTTTTCATGGGTCAGACCAGTTAAATGAATGAGACTATGAAGCACTTTAGAAAAGGAACTAATGGGAATCCGTACACATCCATAGTTATTGCTGCATTAGTCACTGTAGCAAGGAGATGGGATTGTCCTAAATGCCCCTCAACAGATGGATGCATAATGAAAATATACTTTATATACGCAATGGAATTTTATTCTGCTGTAAGAAATGAAATTTTCAGCATAGTGCACGGATCAGGATTTTATTATATCAAGGCTAATCAGACTTTGGAACACAAATACTGCATTTCTCTCACATGTGTGGATCCCAACATCTAATGTGTATAAGTGACTGTGAGTGTGGTGTAGACTGTGAAACTAGAAATAGGACCAGGAGAGGAGAGGAAGAAGTATGGGGAAGCACATGATGGCATTAGAGCCTGTGGCCTGACAGCAGAGGCCACCAGAAGTAGAAAGCTTCAGGGGAGGAGGGAGTGGGGAAGAAGAGAGGAGAGGAGAGAGGAGGGGAAAGGGGATGGGAGGATTAATAAAAACAAATCATGTTTCAAAATATCATGATGAATCCTAATACTTTGTGTACTGTTGTAATTTTTAATTGTTATTACACTTACTTGGTTTTGGGAGGTAGGTGGAGCTCAGAGGACTGCTTAATGGGATTTTACTCTCTCCTTCCACCATATGGGTCTCCGGTGTTGAACACAAGTCATAAGGCTTAGTGGCAAGCACGTTTACCCATTAAGCCATCTTGCTGACCCATTAACAATACATTAAGGAAATACAACGATGACTCAACCCAGCTTCCCAGTCAACAGAGATCACCATGATTTATAGTACCAATATAGTCTGGTGTAAGAGGGCAGGGCTTTCTGGGACGACTGAGGAAATTTAGGGCTAGAGAAAAGGCTGCACTAGAAAAATGCTTGCCTCAGAAGCATGAAGTCCTGACTTCAGTTCCCAAAACCACATTAAAAAAAAAAATCAGGCGTGGTGGCATTGGTTTGTAATGCCAGTACTAAGGAAGAAAGTACCAGCAGATTTGTGGGACTTGCCAGTTGCCAAGTTAAGTGAGAGATAATTCATAATCCTGACTAGGGATCTGGGGATCTGGGTAATCATTTTATTTCAGTGTGTGTGTGTGTGTGTGTGTGTGTGTGTGTGTGTGTGTGTGTGTGTGTAAGCGCTTGAGTGTGTGTCTGTGTGTCCCTCAGGATTCAGTTAAATATTGATGAGGAACAGACATTTTCTTCAGTGGAGTAGCCACTGATAAGATGTCCATGCTCCTGAAAATAATCTCTGACTTATTCTTCTCCTGTAAGCAAATCCCAATGAAACTTAGACACACACACACACACACACACACACACACACACACACACACACTGAGAGAGAGAAAGAGAGAAAGAGAGAGGGGGAGGAGGGAGACATACACGTGAGCATGCCAGCACACATACACACAAAAATACCTTGAAAGTAGAAAAAGGTATTTGGAAAGAGGGAGGGGATGGGCAAGAAGAAGAAAAGAGAAAGTGATGGGTGGATATGATTTTTAAAAACATTGTGGGTTGGACATGGCTTTGCAGTTAAGAGCATGTAGTGCTCTTACAGCGGACTTAAGTTAGGTTCTCAGTACCCATGTCAGATGGCTCAAAATAATCTGTAACTCCAGCTCCATGGCAATCTAAGACCTCTGGTCTCAGTTTCCTGCATTTACACACACACACACACACACACACACACACACACACACACACACACACACACACACACACTTAAAAATAAAACTTTTTGAAAATGCACTGTGTACATGTATGCAAATACTCTAATGAAACTCATTATTATGTGTAACTAGAATATACTAGTAAAGCTTTTTAAATGACTTTTTTAAAAAAAGTGTATGTGTGTCTATGTTTGAGTGCAATGCCTTAAGCGGCCAGAAGAGGGCGTCAAATCCCCTGGACCTTAGTTACAGGCGGTTGTGAGCTTCCAGACGTGGGTTCTGAGAACTGAAGTCGGGTCTTCTAGAAGAGCAGCACCACTATTAATTTCTAAGCCATCTCTCTAGCCACCCATACGTATTTTAAAGATGGGTAGTACTTGAAGAATGGCATCAGAAGTTACCATCTGGCTTCCACATGGTAAGCACGTACATCACATTCATGCACACGCATGTGCACTCACATATACAAGCACATACATGCATCCACACACAAGAGCTTGTATATAAACACAAATGTAAAATAGAGTTATTTTATATTACGAGTTATTATTTTCTTTTTTTACTTTATTAATTTATTCATATTACATCTCAATGGCCATCCTATCCCTTGTATCCTCCCATTCCTCCCTCCCTCCCATTTTCCCCATACTCCCCTCCCCTATGACTGCGACTGAGGGGGACCTCCTCCTCCTGTATATGCTCATAGGGTATCAAGAAGAGCATTATGATGGGCAGATTTGGGCCCAGGGGTCCTGCTCAAATTATGGCACCAGCCAAGGACAATACGTGCAGTAAACTTCAAACCCCTACCCAGATCTAGCCAATGGACAGGACATTCTCCACAGTTGAGTGGAGAGCAGGGTCTGACTTTCACACGAATTCTGGTGCCCCGTATTTGACCACGTCCCCTGGATGGGGAGGCCTGGCGGCACTCAGAGGAAGGATAGCAGGCTACCAAGAAGAGACTTGATACCCTATGAACAAGTTATTATTTTCATGAAAGTCATCCTATAGCTTGGCCATACCATAAGTGAACCAGATGCTTTTGCCATAGAGGCCATAACACACCCAACCCCTCTGAAATTCTTGGAATTTGAGGCCCCTGCTATACTGTGTCAAAGTCTTCCTCCTTCTCTACCCTCTTCCGGTGCTGGAACCAAGTTCCTCATTTCTCTTCCTTAGAAAGAATAGCTGCAAAGAGTAAAACACAGTGGGTGGCAGATAAAAGCTATCATTCCAAGCAGTTCTAGGCACCAAGGAACAGCAATTACTATTTGTGACTCCAAAGAAATGAGGACACAGAAGATAGGATCTCTGGGTAAGGATACACTAGAAGTATTGGGACTTGGGGAAGTAATTTGGGTGATGGTCAGCTCCGGTTTGGCCTACCTAGATTCTGACCAAACTCTCCCCACCTAGAAGAGGAACAGCTGATAACTGGTGGTAACAGATATTTGATAATTAGCTTTGGATTCCAACAAACAGTTTTCCAGCTATAGCAGGGTTTTGGCATGGGGCGTAGATATCTCCCAGCAGAAATTTGGTCCTAGGATATGAAAAATGAGTGTCTAAATCCCTGGGTCCCTGAGAGGTGGGGTTTCTAGAGCTGCACCCCTGGATAAAGGCTGACTTCTGAAACCCTAGGCTCCAGGAAAGTGGCAATCTTGGGTCTGGGTCCCTGTGTCCTGGGAAGGTTGACTCAACTATCAAGGTTGAGTCTCCTAAGTCCTAAGAAAGTGAAGAAGTGGGACTCAACACCTGGATCCTAGGCATATGGACACTCCAGATTTGGATATTAGTGTCCTTGGAAGGAGAAGATTATAGATGTGGACCTCTGGCTGGAAACCGACTTTGGGACTCTTTCCTGGGGAGATGGAAGCTAAGGGTGTGGACTCTGATATGAAGATGCTATGTCTAGGTTCCCTGAGCCAGGTAGTAGATCGTCCATCCTTCTCCTTGCAGGGTTTCTGGACAGAAGCCACATTCCTTTGCTGCTGCAGCTGCTGTTGCTCATTCTCTTTGCTGGACTCCTGATGGCCATCGTCATCCAAGGTCAGGATCGTCTTGGAGGTTGAGTCTCTTTTGGGTGACCTTTCAGCTCAGGTATCAAAGCCTAACAAAAAGGGGGTGTTGACAATAGGATTGGGTCCTTCATCAGCTGCTAGCACCTTCTTCGAGACTCTCTGCTTTTACATCAGTTTGAGAAGAGAACAGAAGCAGTAGAGGTTTCATGGGTATCAGGATTTTTATCTTTAAATGAGATTTAAAAATAGCACACTGGGTATCAAATATGTGTCTGTACAACATATGGCACATGGTAGATGTTTAATAATTGTATTTTTTCCCATCAAGTTTTCAAGATCCCAAGCTCAGAAGAAATGCAAGAAGAAAAAACAAAGCAGGAGAAAATGTACCAGGACCTGAGCCAGATGAAGTCCAACATTGGTGAGTGAGAAAAATCAAAGTGTCCCTGTGCCTGAGGGGGCCTTCATGTGGGGTCACGTTGTTCTCAGTGCTGGCCATCTCTGAGCTTCCACTTCCTTGTCTGTGAACTGGGAATAGTGATTTTAAAAAAAAATGAAGAAGCCATGTGGTGGTCAATGGGGGCCTTGCACGTAGTAGGCACTCAGCTAAACCAGTCATCTGTGGAAAAGATGGGTCCAGATAGCCTGGGTTCTCTTGGAATGGAGAAAGGGCTTAGGGAGTGGAGATAGAAAAATGGCTCGGCCAGATGCTGTGTCAAGGAAGGATTCTCATTCTGGAGGTCTTGACCCTGGACAAACATAGGAACAAAAAAGATTCAAGTATGTGTCCAACCTGATCTATCCTCACCAACAGATAGCCTCTGTCGCCGCTGCCCTTGGGATTGGACATTCTTCGATGGAAACTGTTACTTCTTCTCCAAGTCACAACGGGACTGGCACAATGCCATCACTGCCTGCCAGGAAATGGAGGCCCAACTAGTCATCGTCAAAAGTCATGAGGAGCAGGTGTGACTGCCTCACTGTCCTGGTACATTCTTCTGGAGACTGGCAAACTAGAGCAGAGATGGTTATTTATAGGGCATCTTCTAAAAAAAAAATAGACTACTGAGTCCACTTGGAAAGGGTGGAAAGAAAGTTCCCAGGAACCTTGGAAATAGGTATACACTAGTTTCCAACATGGATGAATACTGTGGGGAACATTTAAATGCGAGTGTGCTGGCCAGGGCATAACAGTCTGTTTGACAGGGTTCTTTTAATCCTTATTAGTCGGGTTTATGGTTTCTTTGATGTAAATGTTTTCACCAGGGTTGATTTCAAGTGAGCAATGAGGTGTCACTCAATGAAGGCCTGGAAAGATGTCATCACATGCATGACCTACAGTCGTAAACTGATGTAATCTGGCTTCAGCATAACTGGCCTTGAGTAAATTTATATGGACATACTCAGAACGCATAAGACACAGAAACATGTAGTGTTATCAAGTGCAGGTCATGGGTGGCCAGCTGTGCACACTATCAGTGTAAGTTTAAGCACATCTGCCCATAGGACACAGGTATGCAAACGATTCAGGACTTCTGAGAACATCAGGCTGAGGGTGGAGGTCAGCCAGGAGAGTCCTTGCCTAGCATGTATAAAGCCCTGAAATCAATCCTCAGTGCCACATAAGCCAAGTGAGAATGAAGACCTGTCATCCTAGCCCTTGGGAGGTGAAGGCAGGAAGCTCAGTTTAATGCCATCCTCGGCTACATGAGTTTTATGCCATGAGACCTGTGTCAAAGAAAAAATGAACTTCTGAGACATCTGGGGACTTATGACTGGTGTGCTAGAAATATAAAGGATTTTAAATCAGATTTTAACCAGAATCTGCTGCCAAGAGATTGGGGAGCACGATAGCTTTTCCCTTGCTGTGACAAAATATCTGAAATCTGCTCCAGGAGGAAAAGCATGTCTTAAAGTTCAGAGGATTCAGTCCAAGGTAAACTGAATCCATTGCTTTTATGTCTGCAGCAAGGCAGAAACACAGTATGAAGGCACAGGAGAGGAAAGCCTCCTGCCTCTCATGACAGCCAGGAACAAAAAGACAGAGAAAGGGGGGACCAAAGACAAGACACTGCCATCGTTGTCTAATTCCTCCATCTAAGACACATTTTCCAGATTCCATAGCCTACAAATAATGCTGTCAAATAATGAATCCTGCCTACCTCTCCCTGAGGATTGATAGGCAGTTACTAGTATTAGGAGTGGGAACATACCAAGGCCACACCCCTTCTCAAGAATTTATAGGCAGTTGCAGTTGCTGAGGGACGGGAAAACACTTTCTTTACTGATGCAGCCACTGTTAAGGTGCCCATGTTCCTGTAAGGGACCCATCGCCTATGAGAAGCCCTAACTAAATTCATTGATTTACCAAAAATATAAACTTTTGGAATCCACTGATGAACTTAAGGTTTGGTGGAAAAAGACGAACACAAGTGAGGGAATAAGAGGAAAGTTGCTTCCTGACCCTTTCTCTCCCATCCAGAGTTTCCTGCAGCAGACTTCCAAGAAAAATGGCTATGCCTGGATGGGACTGTCAGATCTGAACAAGGAAGGCTCATGGTACTGGCTGGATGGCTCACCTCTATCAAACAGGTAGTCCCAGGAAAGGGAGTAGCCTAAAGAATGGGAGGAAAGGGACTCTGTCTGACTTGTACCGCCCATCTAGTTCCCCTGCATCTGCCACCACCTTGACTGGCCCTCTAGACATAAGAGTCGATAACATTCACGGATAGAGGAAGGAGGACCTGGTGTTTGGACAAGAAAGAAGTGCTCAGGTCCCACCATTGGTGCTGAAGGAGTAGGCTGTAGCCTGTGTAGGTACTCTAAATGAAGCAGAGTCATAGATAACTTCATAAGTACAGTCACAGGGTCAAGGGGTTACAGCATTTAAAAAGGTAGCATGTTAGACTGAGGAGATGGCTCAGTCAGCCAACTGCTAAGAAGAAACAAAGTTTGATCTCTTGAATTCATGGGTGGTTGGTTGGTTGGTTTTTGGTTTTTGAGACAGGGTTTCTCTGTGTAGCCTTGACTGTCCTGGACTTACTTTGAAGACCAGGCTGACCTCAAACTCACAGTGATCCACCTGTCTCTGCCTCCCAGAGTACTGATATTACAGACCTGTGCCACCACACCAGACTTATGTGTTTGTTTTTAAGCTCGACGTGATGGTGTGTGCTTATAATCCCAAGTCAGCGGAGGCAGAGAAAGGCGAACTGCTGGGACTCGCATGATCACTAGCCTAGCCTGGTGGTTCCAAGCCAGTAGGAAACCCTGCTTCAGAAGAAAAGATGAATGGTTACTGAAGACTCCTGAAAGATGATAAGTGAGGTTCACCTCTGGCCTACACACACACACACACACACACACACACACATATATATATATATATATATTTACATTTTATATACACATATATGCATTCAGGCATGTGCACAAACACACTCATCACACACTCATGCATACACAGATACATACACACACATCATATGCATGAACATATGTGCCTGGACATACAGACATATCACACATGCATGCACTCACACATACACACACATCACACACATGCACATACATGCATGTATCCATCATAAACACACATGGATGCATACATGAAAAGATAGTGTGTTATGCTCACAGATTCTCCTAAGAGAAGGAATATTCATCACATGTGGGGAATATCAGCCAGTAGTTGTCAGGGGAAGGAGCAGGCAAGACTGGGTAAGCCAGATTAGATGTAGATAAGTGGAAAGTTCTGGAGTGTAGATATTGTCCTTGTTGTTTGTTATCTAGCCCTGAGCTTGTGTGTGTTGACTGACCCAGAGTACAAGAGTCCAGGGAAGGAGATGACTGGGAGTGGGATGTTTACATTAGATAGATGTATCTTATAGCCACGGCCTCTGTAAGACAACTTTTCTCAAGCATGGGAGACAAAAGTAAAAGTGAAAGTGGCATGAGAATATTATGAGGTCCCATCCAGGGCATGTCTGCCACACATATGCAAGGAAGCTATGAAAGCGTTCAATTTCCAGAAGCTACAAAAGAGGGTTCAAAGGGTGTAGGTAACATTGTGGATGCAGTTCTTTTTTTTTTTTAATGTGCATTATTTGTGCCTTGTTTAAAAAAAATCAGGTGGCTTTAGAAGTGAATTTTATCTGAGTCTTCAGTTCTATTCCATCAATCAATGTTTTCGTCCTTATGCTAGTAACTATGTTATTTTTTATTACTCTATCTCTGTAGTATGACTTGAAATGAAGGGTGCTGATACCTTCAACAGCATTTTCAATGTTCAGGATGATTTTGGCTGTCCTGAGTCTTTTAGTTCCCATATAAAATTTAAGACTTATTTCCATGAAGAACTGCATTGGCATTTTGAAGATTGTACTAAATCTGTAGGTTGTTATTGTTAGAGTGGCCTTTTCATAATGTTAACCCTGAGTGTGGCCGGTCTCTCCATCATTCTATGTACTTGTTTGTTTGTTTCTGGGTTTTAAAGTTTTCATTGTAGAGGCCTTTAACTTCTTTGATTGGGTTTATTCCAAGAAACTTTTAGACTATTGTGAATAGGGTTGTCTCTTTGATATCTTTCTTGGTGTGGTTGTCTTTCATATATAAGAATGGTACTGGTTTTTCATGTGTCTGTTTTGCATAATTGTGAATGGTTTTTGCAGCCTTGAGAAGTATTGGAATGAAGGACAGCCCAACAACATTGGGGGACAAGACTGTGTGGAATTCAGGGACAATGGCTGGAATGACGCCAGCTGTGACAACCTGAAACTCTGGATCTGCAAAAAATCTGCAACTTCCTGTTCCAGCAAGTGATGACCAGATCCTCTCTGCAGTTTCCACACCCTAAACATCCCCATTGGGCAGTGGACTTTCACTCATACTTTTCCCAGTTCTTTCTCCCTGTCTATGGGCATGGAGATCTTAGTATTATCTCTCTGGGACTCATCAGTCTCCTTTGTTAGTCACTATGGTGCTGGACCACTGATGTCCTTCATTTGATGTCTCCAAACTCCTACTGGCATAGTTGTGGTTCTCCCATTGGATTTAACTATATTAAAGTCCCATGGGGTGCACCGATGGTTTTAGTGTGTTCCATTCACCTCCCGTCTTCCTTGTTGAAGTCAGAGGGTTTACATTATCATGTATCATTATAATATGCATTATGTTGGTAAATTGTCACATACTGTTTGAGCCCACAGAAAATCTGGCTTTGGAATTAAGGTTAAACCCATAACACCACTTCAGACCAAAGTGTCCTTACCACAAAGTGTCCTTCAAAGACCCCTCACCCAGCTGTGTAACAGGGAGGGAAAACATCAGCAAATAGCTTAAGGGTAAACACACACATAACTGAGAACAGCTAGGAGGTGGACACTACTAAGTGTTACTATTGTTCAATCCCATAATACGGAAGTGCCTGCAGTGGGACAGAGAAGCCAGAAATTCACCCATAGGAAGCACAGGAATGGAGAGATAACTCAACACAAAACTCCAGCTGCCTGCCTCAACTTCCGAATTCAGTTTCTGCTGGCTTTTGCAAGCACCCATATTTGAGGGTATTGTCTCTGTCTATTGGTATTTGTTCTTTTGCCTGAGGGGCCTTCACTTTGAGCTTCTGGAAACCCAAGTGTGAGTTCCAGCTGGCTTCCTTAATAAAATGTCTTCAGTCGGTTTCTGCAGAGTGTTTGTAAGTCCTGACTTGGGAACATAGCCTTTCCACTGTTATTTGTGGTTTTTTTACTTGGAAGCCTTACTCAAGGAACACTGTTCTTCCCAGGACTCCTGGTGTTGGGAACTCCAGCTGGCTACCTAAAGGGGCTTCTCTCTTTGATTTCTGTTTGATGCTTTGAGCCCAATTTGATGGTGTTTTGTTATCTATTTATCTACCCACCACTTGCTGTTTATTATTTTACTTTAGCTTGCTATGTACTTAATAAAAATCATTCAAAACTGAAAGGGTCTGAGAGATGGAAAGTTGGCTCAGTAGTTAAGAATACTGGCTGCTTTTTACAGGAGATCTGCTTTCAATTCCCAGTGCCCACATGACCTCCCAAAACTGTCTGAGAATCTGATGCCGTCTTCTGGCCTCTGAGGGTACATGCACGGGGCAGACATACATACAAAACAACCTATACACATGATAAAGGAGGGTATGGCTATAGTAGATCGTTCTCCAGACTATGCAGAACACATGTGTGATTGCTAATATATATAAAGAAACTGCACGCAGTCCTTGCATGCTTTCTTCCATGCACCTCACCTGCATGCTTTAGCTTAGAGGTCTTTCTCTAGGTGTTATATCTTGTCCTATAAACGGAAGCACCAGGGAACCAATCTCCTCAGTTACCCAATGATGGTAGCAGCTGATGTGTGAATTCCCTACTTCTGCCCTCCCATGTTGACGGCATGGTAGACCCAGGTATGTCTCAATCCAAGGAAGGTATTTCTCTGGCTCCTGGGAGTTGTAGTGGTGGTAGTGGCTGTCTGTAACCCCCCTTTACCAACTTTACTGTGCTACATGGAGTTTCCTTCACCATTTCTGTCTGTCCACTGCTGCTTCACTTCCTAAGTAAATTGAGAGAAAGTAACAATCCAGGGATGTTGGGCCAACATGAGGTAGCTATGAAACTCTGTTCTAAAACTCCTTAGCAAGTGACTGTGAATTTCATCAGACCACCACTCCTGGGCTTGTGATCCTATTATATGCCTGTTTCCCTCCCTGTGTAATACATATATGCATGCATGAATACATACATACATACATACATACATACATACATACATACATACATACACAGAGAGAGATTGAGATAGATAAATATAGATATAGATACTCTTGGTCTACAATCCTGAGTAACATGAGTGTCTTTGTTATTTGTGCCTGTTATGGAAATTCTGTCCCCCTAGCACAGCAGCCTCTAACCTTCTTCCTCAGAGCAGCTGTCAGTGCCCTCAGGCCCTTGACTGTGTTTCTTCATGGGATAAGAAGAGAAGATCCAAGGAAAGGTGATGTGGGTAAAATGCTCATTGCTCTACCATGAGGACCTGGATTTGGATCTTCAACATCCACATGAAAACCTGTGCAGATGTGCAGAGAGATTCTGGCCTATAATGCCAGAACTGGAGAGGCAGAGGCAGAGACACTTGAGACTTGCTGGGCAGGCAGTCCAGGTTCAGGAAGAGACTCTGTCTAAAAAACAAAAGCTAAGACTTCCAGACAAGAGGACAGACTAGAAACGTCACCATTGGAACTCAGTGGAAGAAAACAGTCAAAGGAATCCACAGAAAGTGCTTAAGGCTGATGAGACAAGGTCTATAAATGAACTTAAGCCAAGGGAGATCTCAGTAGAAAAGAGATGGGAGGGCTGAGAATCAGAGTCCATTGGTTCACTCAAGTCCTTTGAACCTGTACCACCCTGAGCCAAATCAGGCTTCCGGGCCAAAGAAGTTGAATCTGCAGGGGAGGTGTTGCCTGACCTATAGGACTAGAGGAGGTGATAGTGGAATGCAGACATCTAGAGAAACTATGAGCAAAGGGCTTGAAAATTCTTCTCCCCAATAAAACCAGAACCCCTCTGAATATGGCAGCTAGAGAGCCAATGGCTCCTATGTGCACCTTTTTGCACACAGCACCAAGTGAAGGCTGCTACAGCTAAAGGACTGCCTGAGCCAGAACCTCATCTTTCAACTTAGCATATTTATGTCAACAATTCACTTCAAGAGTTCTTCCTATTTATTTTTTAATATAATTTATTCTGATCAGAGTTGTCTTCTCCACCTCCACACCTACCCAGCTCCTCTCTCTCTCTCTCTCTCTCTCTCTCTCTCTCTCTCTCTCTCTCTCTCTCTCTCTCTTTTCTCTACTCCCCCTCTCTCTCCTTCCTTCCCTCCCTCTCTCTAAAAAGTGCAAACAAGCAAAAAAAAAAAAACCTTAATAAAAAGAAAAAAGCACAAGAATCAAACATACTCACATCGCCACCAAAATCCATAAAAACTCACAAACAGAAACCATAATATACAATCAAAGGCCAGTAAGACAAAGCATGCCCAAGGAAAGCAATATGAGGCAAATAGTTGAGCACTGACGACACACGCCTTTAATCCCAGCACTTGCAAGGCAGAGGCAAGTGGGTCTCTGAGATTGAAGGCATCCTGGTCTACAGAGAGAGAGCTCCAGGAATCCAGGGCTACACAGAGGGACAAAATGTATACAAACTACCATTGAGTTTATTTTGTGTTGGCCATCTACTGCCGGGCATGGGACCTACTGTTAGGTGGAACAATATACCCAGTGAGACTCCATTGGAAAGAATTACATTTTTCCTTTGCAAGTGTCAGCTGCAGATCGCTTCTTGGTTAGGGCCCACTCTTCCCTCTCAATTCTGGGACCCCCTCATCTGGCTTGCACCTGCACAGGTTCTGTGTATGCTGCCAGTGTTGTTAAGTTTATATATGCCTCGGTTGTGTTGTGTGTAGAAGACACTGTTTCACTGGAGTCATCCATTTCCTCTGATTCTTACCATCGTTCTGCTTCTATTTCTGCACATCTCCCTGATTTCTGGGAGGAGGGGCTGAATGAAGACTTCCCCTTTAGGACTCCCCTTTACAGAGCTTCTCTGATGATAGGCGTAGCAGAATGCTGTTGGAAGTCATTTTACTGCTACGTTCCTTTAGCAGAACAATAGTGTTTAGTTTGATCCTCTGCTCACGGCTCATGAGATCTCAGATTCTTAACCACCCGAGCAGCGTCAGGCATGGGGTCGTTCTCATAGAGTGGGCCTTAAATTCAGTCAGAGAATATTTGGTTGCCCCAGGATGTTTGTCCTTTTTTCTCCAACAGCGTGCAGACTGTCTTCCGGTACTATGAACACTAGCCAGTAGAAGCAAAGGCTCTAGATAGGCACCAATTCAACTTCTCTATGCTCAGTAAGATGTGTTAAGTGTCGTCTTCATCAACGGGCCCTCACTATCAGTGTGTGTCAAGCAGCCAGTAGCCTTGGAAAGAGCCAAGGATGCTTGAAAGTTTTCACGGGGCCCTTTTTGGATACTCCCTATGACTTAATCTCCACTCGGGCTTTGTTTGCATATTGCTCAGTTAGGTTTTAGCATTGCTGTGAGTGTTTCTCCACCCACTCTACTGTATTGCATTCTTTACCATACCTTTTATTCACATTAACTCCACTAGTATTAGTACATATCTCCTTCTTTCAGTCATCCTAACCCTTCCCCTTTTCACTAGCTCATAATTAAGTTATGAGCTAGAAATGATCATAATGAGTGAGTTAACCCAGAAGCAGAAAGAATCAAATGGTATATACTCACTTATATCTGCATACTAGCCCAAGGGGCAGGTCCCACGAAAGCCTTCACTTACCAGGAAACTGGGACAGAGGGGAGGACATCCTATTGGGACTCTAAATGAGAGAAGCATGGGAGAATAGCAAAATAAAAGGATACAGAGGGTCCTAGAAATCTACAAGTAGAACATTATGATAGGTAGATTTGGGCCCAGGAGTCCCTCTCAAACTAAGGCACCAGCCAAGGACAATACAGGAGGTAAACTTTAAACCCCTTCCCAGATCTAACCAATGGTCAGAATATTCTCCACAGTTGAGTGGAGAGTGTGATAAGACTTTCTCACGTACTCTGGTGCTTCACATTTGACCATGTCCCCTGGAGGGGGAGACCTGGTGGCACTCAGAGGAAGGACAGCAGGTTGCCAAGAAGAGACTTGATACCCTATGAGAATATACAGGGGGAGGTAATCCCCCTCAGGAACAGTCATAGGGGAGGGGAATAATGGGAAAGTGGAGGGGGGAGGAATGGGAGGATACAAGGGATGGGATAAACATTGAGATGTAACAAGAATAAATTAATAAAAAAAGAAAAAAATAACTTTCCATAGCTTTAACAAGTTCTAAAAAAAAATCTCAACTTTTCCTTCCCAGTCATTTTACCCTCCCAATTTCCTTAAATTTTCAAAAACCAGTCTGACACTTAACCCTTATTCTCACACACTTCATTTTTTTATTTTAATTTTTGTTTGTTTTATTTTATTAACC
The DNA here is from genome assembly GCF_903995435.1 of Acomys russatus. NCBI lineage: Eukaryota > Metazoa > Chordata > Mammalia > Rodentia > Muridae > Acomys > Acomys russatus. The sequence continues at coordinate 29,424,020 of NC_067155.1, forward strand.
AAAATATGAGTATATCTCATGCTATCTTAATTGTTTCCTTCAACAGTAATTGAAGTCAAAAGAGCCACTGTTGTTAATTGGTTATTACAAATTCTGCACAGTGATACTATCCAGCAACTACCACAGTTCTTCTCAGGGGATAGGATAGAGTTTATACCAGGCACTTCAAACTCGTGGGCGGAGGGCCTTTTCTATGAACTGCACACCTCCATTCTACCATATCTATGTCCCACTTGAACATTTCAAATGTTTCAAGGAGAATAATTTTTGTTTTTAAAACTCCACAAGCAACCAAACAACTCCAGGTGTGTAAACCCCCAGACTGTATCAAAGAAAACCAACATAATACACTTTCTCCAAAAATTACTGCCTGTGGTCATCTAATGAAATGAAATCCAAGACAGATAACTCAAAATAATAATTACAAGAATATTCAAAGAGGTGAGCTGTGGAGTGGCATTCCTCTATCACCTCTGCTTTAGTTCCTGCCCTCATGTTTCTGCCTGGCCTCCCTTGATGACAGACTATGATCTATAATTTTAAGGCAAATCGATCCTGTCTCTCCAAAAAAAAAAACAAAAAACAAAAAATATCCAAGCAAATCAAAGAATAAAAAAGCATGTGTCAAAGAACACAAACAGCTGGGTGAAGTAAGAAAGTTAATGCAGGATGTGAAAGAGGAATTAGCAGCCAGCTGGGCATCCAGTCACCCAAGGACCAGCTGGTTCCCCTGAAGACATGCCAAATACTATAACATCAAAATTAAATTTAATTTAAGAAGATGAATTTGGTAATTAAAATACTAAATAAGAGCCAATTTGAAATGCTAAAAATGAAAACTGAAGTCAAACAAAGAGTTGTGAAGAATGGGAGGACACAAGGGATAGGATAACCATTGAGATGTAACAAGAATAAATTAATAAAAATAAAAGAGTCGTGTGGAAAGTCTTACCAATAAAGATGCATCAAGGAGAAGACAAAATATCTGTGCCTCGAGATGAGATGGAGTAACTGGAAAAAATACAACAAGGACAAAGTTAAAATACTAATAAGGTGTACTTGGGAATCCTAAAATTCCCATGTCATTACTAAAAGACTGAATCTTCCGACTCTATGCATAGGAGAACCCTGTTTTAGAGGCATAGAAAATTGTTTTTAAAGAATCATAACAGAATGTTTCCCCAGGTTGGAAAAAGAGATGCCAATTCAGACCCAGGGACATTCAGATACCAGACAAACAGGAACAGAAGATGACCTCCTCTCTTCATATTATAACTAAAACAAAAATGTACAGAACAAGAAAATGTCTTGGAAGGAACAAGAGAGAAACACTAAGTCACATGTACAATAGGCCATCAGGGTAACACCAGAACTAAGGCTCATACTTTAAAAGCTAAGAGGGCTTGGGTGAGTCCATTTCAAGTTCTGAAAGAAAGAAGATACCAAGCCAGATTTCTATACCCAATAATTATATATCATAGCTAAAGGAGAGAAAAAAATTTTCCATGATAAAAGTGAGCTAAAGGAGCTCAGTCTGTTAAACTACCTTATAGAAGATACATGAAATGGTATTTCCAACTTAAGAATGGAGAAAAACCATCCACAATGGCAAAAAATCATGCTAGAATTACAGTTAAGCAAGAGGAAGGGAAGGGAACCAAATTCTATAACATCGGCAAAATGACAGAATGAACACACATTTTTCCATAATAACACTGTACTTCCCGGTTTTGAATTGTTTGTTGTGTGTTTAATGGAATGTCTGTGGACGGACTTTGGGAAGTGAGAAAGGGCCGATGAGAGGAGGAAATGGAAAACTCCTTTAGGAAGAGAGAAGGTATTAGAACATTTGTGGGGGTATCAGGACTGGAAATGTCTAGGTGGTGATAGGGGTGGGATGGTTGCGGGTGGAGGAGTATCGGGAATGGACAAAAACTGGAGATATAAGAGGAAGCCATAAATAAATGCATGATTATGTAAGACAATATTAAAATATATTTTAAAAGACTTTGGGTGGAGGTAGCCTGCATAGTTGGATAATGCCGCTACCAAAAGCCATGAGTTATTAAATAAAGAATTCAATGCCAAGTGTGAAATACCTCCTAGTGAGATGTTGGTCAGGAAGGCCCCAGGGGAGCCCCAAACAACACAGGCTGTTACCATTGTTCTGTGTTTTCCATCATAACTAAGTCCCATAACTAAGGCACCACATACTTTTGTTACAGTAGCCTTAGAGGTCATTGAGGCTTTGGACCACAACTTCTGTTTCTCAGGCAGCACAAGAAAAGTAAATATGACTTTGATCACTTACTCCTTACTATGTAAACTACAAAAGGTGGAGGTTTTCTGGGCTTTGTTAAGGCCTACTAGACATCACTGTATCCTCTTAAGAGTTAATCCCACTGGGCCACCAATTATCTGAGGAAGCCTGGTTCCTCTGAAGTCACGCTAACCAGAGGAGAAGACTCTGATTTTCATCAGAATTAAGTTATTTTTTCTTTAGTTATTTAAAAGTTGGTTTTAGGCTGGGCACAGTGGTGCACACCTGGAATCTCAGCACTTGAGGATGGCCTAGCTTACAAAGTGAGTCCAAGATAGCCAAGGCTACACAGAGAAACCCTGCCTCAGAAAAAGAAAAGTTGGTTTTAAATAATACATGTAGTGACTTCCTCCAGCTTTGCCATATTCTTTTCTGTCAGCTCTCATGTTCTCATGCTCTATGGGACAGTTCACCACCACCTCACCCCACCCTACCCCCCACAACCACGGTCAGATCTACTGTGCTGGCCAGGTGAAGTGCAGGGTCCACTGAAGCCACTGAAGTGGGGTCAGCTCTCCAGAATGCTGTAGTCAGTGAGGGGGAGGGCCAGCTCTGCACAGCCCTTAGACATCTGTGTGGTCCCAGGTGTCAACCCAGACCAGAACCATTCACATGGTGTTTGGTAATGAACATTATCATGGACCAGTCTGCTGGACGGCCATGGGCTCAGACCTCAGTGGCAGCATGGTCTAGAACTTCACCATGGCCTAGGTGGCAGGGTAAGCTACTAACAACAGACTATGTCTCTCTACCCTTGCGTATCTAGTTCCACCTCTTTTCATAACGCTCAAACTGTTTACATACTTGCACATTGTAGTGGCTCCCTCTTCTCCACTGCTAGTGGGCCTATGGGTATCCTCTACCTGCCTACAACACATGATGTGAAAATGGTGTGAGAGCGAATATTCAAGTTGGCAAAATTAGAAATGAAAAGGGGGCATAAAAACAGACACCAAGAAAATTTAAAGAATCATTAGGTTTTTCTTCAAAAACACGTACTCCACAAAATTGGAAAACCTAAATGAAATGGCCAAATATCTTGATAGATACCACTTAACAACATTAAATAGAGATTAGATAAACAATATAAATAACCCTATAACGAGGAGACCTGGGGGCACTCAGAGGAAGGATAGCAGGCTACCAAGAAGAGACTTGATATCCTATGAGCATACACAGGGGGAGGAAGTCCCCCTCAGTCACAGTCATAGGGGAGGGGAGTAAGGGGAAAATGGGAGGGAGGGAGGAATGGGAGAATACAAGGGAGGAAATAACCATTGAGATGTAATATGAATAAATTAATAAAATAACATTTTAAAAAATAACCCTATATCACCTAAGGAAATAGAGATGGTCATTAAAAGCCCCATGGTCCTGTGGCCACGGGCCAGGTCTCCAAAGCCAGAGTAGCCTATCAGGCAGTACCTGATCTCTTTCTAGCTGAGCTGTGGGTTACAGACTACCAACCTCAGTGTCTCCTGGCCCATAGTGTATTCCAGAGTGTGGATCTTGGACAGATCTGACTTCAGATCACCCTGCACATCCACAGAGGGACCCATAGCCCATGTTGGGGGCCCAGGCATCTGCAGACATGGTCTCAGCTACTGCACGATTCCCCCTCTCTCTGTTGGACTGAACCTAGGTCCACAGTGAGAGCAAGAATGGGCAGGCATAAGCCAAAGCCAGAAGGCAGCTCCAGCACTCTTTGTCAGATTGAACCTAGATCCCATAGCCAGCACAAGAACAGGCAGTAGCTTAAGACAGGGAATGGCTCCCACACTATCTGGAAGACTGATCCAAGGACCAGGGACCCAGTGGCAGAGGGTAGGATCTCCAAAGACCAGCCAAAGGCAGATAATGCCTTCACTATCTCTGACTGAACCTTGGGCTGCAGAGCACTAGCACCAGCCTCTGCTATCCCAATGGGGAGACCAGAGTGTGGAGCAAAGGCCCCTGGAGTTGAAACCAAGTCACCTGCCTGATCCACCTCCCCCACAGGTGAGGGGGTCTCGACCTACAGACACTCACTAACAAACTACTCTCAATGACCAGTAAAGGACACCAGAATCTACTTCCCAACATCAGAAATAGCAAGATGACCAAAGCCCAGCACAAAAACACAAACAAAAGCCAAAATAATATGGCATCTCCAAAACCCAGCTATCCTAGGAACTCAAACACAACTGAAGGAAAGAAACCTGTTTTTTAGGATCCCAAGTGTAGGATTGAATGGTCTAGTAAGAGAACAGGTGATGTCAATTCACTAGCAGGGCAACCACCTTGTGCAGGAGCTTAATTGCTACCAGATGAAAAAGATCCTGTGAACAGACTCTGGGAGGAGCTATATAAATGAGCCCAGAACTGGCACCAGGGAGGATTGGAGACTTGGGATAGATTTGGCTGTTCATCGCTGCCCTTCAAGACGCTCCTAGAGAATTCCACTTGAGGGAAGGCTTCAGAGCTCCAGCTCCTGCTGAGGCTCTGAGGTCTTATTACCCCCGGTTCCAGTGGAAGAAATCCTGCTGCTCCTGATCGGAGAATCGTTCCTTGGGACTGATATCCTTAAGGTTTTGTTGTTGGGTCAATTAATCTTCATTTCCTACTGTTTTGGTTAATCTGGTTATAATTGCCGTAGGCTCAGTCAATAAGTTGTTAATAAAATATTTTGGTTAAGAAAATTGAGTCTACACACAACTGAAGCACAAAAATAACCTCAAATACTTAATAATGAAGATGGTATTGGAGGAAGTGAATAAACTCAATAAACAAATACAGAAAGATGCAGACAAATTGAGGACCCTAGAGAGGCCATGACTATAAAAGCCTATAGAGAGGAAATGAAGAAATCACTGAAAGAAAATCAGGAAAATGCAAACAATCAGATGAAGGAAATCAATAAAAACAGTTCAAGATCTGAAGATGAAAGTGGAAACAATGATAAAAGCACAGACAGTAGAAAGCTGGGAACCAGAGAACTTAGAGAAGAAAACAGGAAAGTTAAAGGTAAGCTTCACTAACAGAATTGAAGAGATGGAGGAAAGAATCTCAAGTGTAGAAGATACAATGGAAGAATTTGATGCAACCATCACAGAGAATGTTAAATCTGAAAATTTCCTGACACAAAACATCCAAGAAATCAAGGATACCATGAAAAGATGAAACCTAAGGATAATAGGAATTTAGGAAAAAGAAGATGCTGGATCCAAGGCCCAGAAAACATCTTCAACAAAATCATAGATAAAAATTTCCCCAACTTAAAGAAAAAGAAACTCCTCCCTCCACATAATAATCAAAACACAAAATGTACAGAACAAAGAAAAAATATTAAAAGTGGCAAGGGGAAAAGGCCAAGTAACATATAATGCCAAACCTATCAGAATTATACCCGACTTCTCAGCAAAGACCAAAGGCAGAAAGGCCTGGGCAGAGGTCCTGCAAACCCTAAGAGAGCACAGATGCCAGTCCAGACTACTATACACAGTGAAACTTTCAATAGCCATTGATGGAGAAAACAAGATATTCCATGACAAAAACAAATTCACACAGTACCTACCTACAAATTCGGCCCTACACAAGTTACTAGAAGGAAAACTCCAACCCAAAGTGACAAGTTACAACCAAAATAACACAGGAAATATATAACTTCACTGTTGCAAAACATAACCACAGAAACACTCTACTGCAACCAACATCAAAATCAAGGGACTTAATAGCCACTGGTCATTAATATCTCCCAACATCAATGTTCTCAATTCTCCAATAAAAAGACACAGACTAACTGAATGGATGCATAAACAAGACCCAACATTCTTCTGCATTCAAGAAACACATCTCAGCCACAAGGTTAGACATTACCTCAGGGTAAAAGGCTGGAAAAAGGTATTCTAAGCCAACGGGCACAAGAAGCAAGCTGGTGTAGCCATTCTAATATCTAATAAAATAGACTTTCAACCAAAATAATCAAAAGAGATGAGGAAGGACTCTTCATACTCATCAGAGGTAAATTCAACCAAGATGACATCACAATTCTGAACATCTATGCTCCCAATACAAGGGCACCCACACTTGTAAAGAAGTATTAACAAAGCTTAAACTACACATCAGTCCCCATACATTGACAGTGGGAGAATTCAACATGCCACTTTCACCAAAGGATAAGTCATGAGACAGAAACTTAACTGAGAAATAATGACATTAACTGATGTCATGAATCAAATGGATCTAACAGATATCTACAATGTAATCCATCAATGTAATCCACCATATAAACACACTGAAAGAAAAAACACATGATCATCTTTTAGATTCTAAAAATCATTTGTTAAAATCCAGCACCCATGTATGTTTAAAGTCGTGGAGAGATCAGGAATACAAGGTACATACATAATAAAGGCTATATTCAGCAAACGGTGCTTGTTTAACTGAATTTCTGTGTGTAGAAAAATGCAGGAAGATCGATATTTATCACCCTGCACAAAACTCAAGCCCAGGTGTATTGCAGACCTCAACATAAAACCAAATACACTAAACCTAGTAGAAGAAAGAGTGGAGAATAATGTTTTTTCTTTTTTATTAAATATTTTACATATACATTTATATTACTACACATATGTACAATAACTGACTAAAAGGCAAAGGGAGAGTATCCAAATTAACAAAATCAGAAACGAAAAGGGAGAAATAACAATGGATACCAAGGAAATCCAAAGAATCATTAGGTCTTACTTCAAAAGCCTATATGCCACAGAATTTTAAAATCTAAAGATGAAGCATACCTATCCTATGAGAGAGAGAGAGAGAGCACACTACTGAAACTATTAATAATATTCTGCTATCCTTACATATAGGAGCCTAGTGTAACTGTCATCAGGGAGGCTTCACTCAACAACTGATGGAGACACATGCAGAGACCCACAGCTGACCCATTAGGCTGAGCTTGAGGAATTCTGTGGAAGAGGAGGAGGAAGGATTGTAGGAGCCAGATGGGTTAAGGATACCATAAGAAAACCTATAGAATCAGCTAGCCTAGAACCATAGGAGCTCACAAAGACTGAGCCACCAGCCTGAGAGCATGCATGGGACTGCTCTACGTCCTCTGCACATATGTAACAGCTGGCAGCCAGATCTTTGTGTGGGACTCATAAAGCAGGATCAGGGGCTATCTCTGACTCTGATGTCTTCCTTTGAGACCCTTTCCCCTAACTGAGATGCCTTGTCTAGCCTCAATAGGAGATGTGCCTAGTCCTACTGCAACTTGATATGCCAATATTGGTTGATGTACATGAGAGGTTTCCCTTTTCTGAAGAGAAAACAAAGAGGAGTGAATGGCAGGGGGCAAGGGGAGGATTGAGAGGAGAGAAGGGGGAAACTTCAGTCAGCATGTTAATTTAATTAATTATTAATTAATTTAACAAAGAAATTCTTAATTAAAAATAAAATTGTCACTAGTAATATTAAAAAATAAAATAAAATTGGCCAATTGTTTGAAAAACAATAAGGCACATAGCAATTTAAGAGGACACCCAAGATTAGGCTCCTGCCTGAAGGTGCACTATACATGCACACACATGCTGTGGTGGCTTGAATTAGATTGTCCCACATAGGCCTGTGTTGTTTTTTTAAGGAATTTAGTCAGATTACATCTCAATTGTTATTCCCTCAACCTGTATCTTCCAGTTCCCCCCTCCCTCCCTCTTTCACTCTATTCACCTCCCCTAGGTCTGTGACAGAAGGGGACCTCCTTCCCCACCATATGATCACAATCTATCAGGTCTCATCTTGGTATCTTGTCACCAGGCCTCCCACCAAGGAGAAGTGGTCAAATAGGGGACACCAGAGTTCAATCAGAGTCAGTACCCACATTCCACACAACTGTGGAGAATGTGTTGTCCATTGGCTAGATTTGAATAGGGGTTCTAGGTTTACTGCATACATTGTCCTTGGATTGTACAATAGTTTGAACAGACACCCCTGGGTCCAGACCCACCAGCCTGGATAGTCTTCTTGTAGGTTTCTAGGACCCTCTGGATCCTTCTATTTACCCACTCTCCCATACATCTCTCACTTGGAGTCCCAGCATCTATCCCAATCTCCTGCTAAGTGACGACTTTCACGGGTCATTCCTGTTGGGCTAGTGTCCAATTATAAGTGAGTATATACTATATGTATCTTTCCGGGTCTGGGTTAACTCACTCAGGATGTTCATTTATAGTTCCATCCATTTGTCTGCAAATTTCAGGATTTTCATGTTTTTTTAATAGCTGAGTATTATTCCATACTGTAAATATACCACAGTTTCTTTATCCATTCTTCAACTGAGGGACATCTAGGTTGTTTCCAGACTCTGGCTGTCACAAATAAGGCTGCTATGAGCATGGTACAGCATATGTCCTTATTGTGTGGTGGAACATCTTTTGGGCATATTCCAAGGAGTGGAATGCCTGGGTCTTGAGGTAGCCCTATTCCCAGTTTTCTGAAAAAGCGCCAGATTGATTTCCAAAGTGGTTGTACAAGTTTGCACTCGCACCAGCAATAAAAGTATGTTTCCCTTTCTCCACACCCTTGCCAGCATATGCTGTCACTTGTGTTTTTTATCTTAGCCAATCGGGTGTAAGATGGAATCTCAGAGTAATTTTGGTTTGTATTTTTCTAATGACTAAGGACATTGAGCATTTCTTTAAGTGTTTCTCAGCCAGTCAACATTCCTCTGTTAAGAATTCTGTTTAATTCCCATTAAATCTCATTTCTTAATTGGGTTGTTTGGTTTGCTGGTGTTTAATTTCTTGAGCTCTTTATGTATTTTGGATATTAATCCTTTGTCAGATGTAGGTTTGATGAAGAACTTTTCCCAGTCTGTAGGCTGTCACTTTGTTCTGTTGACAGTATCTTCTGCCTTAAAGAAGCTTCTCAGCTTCATGAGGCCCCATTTATTGTTGGCTTTAAAGCCTGGGCTGTTGGTGTTCGGTTCAGGAAGTTGTCTCCTGTGCCAATGAGTTCCAAGCTCTTCCCCACTTTTTCTTCTAACAGATTTAGTGTCTCTGGTTTTGTGTTGAGGTCTTTAACCCACTTGGACTTGAGTTTTGTGCATGGTGATAAATATGGATCTGTTTGCATTTTTCTACATGTAGACATCCAGTTAGACCAGCACCATTTGTTGAAAATGCTATCCTTTTTCCATTGAATAGATTTGGCTTCTTTGTCAAAAATCAAGTGTTCATAGGTGTATGGATTTATTTCTGGGTCTTCAATTCGATTCCATTGATCAGTCATCCTATTTCTGTGCCAGTACCATGCTGTTTTAATTAGTTGCTCTATAGTATAGCCTGAGCTCAGGTATGGAGATTCCTCCAGAGGATCTTTTATTGTACAGGAAGGCTTTAGCTATTCTGGGTTTTTTGTTTTTCTATACGAAGTTGAGAGTTGATCTTTCAATGTCTTTTTAAAATTGTGTAGGTATTTTGATAGGGATTACAATGAATCTGTAAATTGCTTTTGGTAAGATGGCCATTTTTACTATGTTAATTCTCCTGATCCACAAACAAGGGAAGTCTTTCCATTTTCTGATGTCATCTTCAATCTCCTTCTTCAGAGATTTGAAGTTTTTTCAAATGAGTTTTTCACTTGCTTGGTTAGAGTTACTCCTAGATACTTTATATTATTTGTGCCTATCGTCAATAGTGTGGTTTCCCTAATTTCTTTCTCAGCATGATTGTCATTTGTATACAGGAAAGATACTGACTTTCTAAAGTTAATTTTTTATCTAGCCACTTTGCTGAAGGTGTTTATCAACTGTAGGAGCTCTCTGGTGGAATTTTGAGGGTCACTTATGTACACTATCATATCATCTGTGAATAGGGATAATTTTACTTCCTGCTTTCCATTTGGGTCCCCTTGATCTCATTTGTTGTCTTATTGCTCTAGCTAGAACTTCAAGAACTATACTGGAGATATGAAGAAAGTGGGCAGCCTTGTCTAGTTTCTGATTTTAGAAAGATTTCTTTGAATTTCTCTCCATTAAATTTGATGTTGGCTATTGGCTTTCTGTGTATAGCATTTATTATGTTGAGGTATGTACCTTATATCCCTGATCTCTCCAAAACTTTAAACATGAATGGGTGTTGGATTTTGTCAAATGGTTCTTCAGCATCTAAAGAGATGATCATGTGGTTGTTTTTTTCTTTCAGTTTGTTTATATGGTAGATTACATTGATGGATTTCCATATATTGAACCATCCCTGCATGCCTGGAATGAAGCCTACTTGGTGACTGAAGCACCAACCAAGAACCATTCATAGACTGTTGGGCCTAGACCCCTACACAGATGTATCCGATGGGCAGCTCAGGCTTCATGTGGGTCCCCTAGTCAGTGGAGCAAGGTCTGTCTCTGAAATGAACTCTGTTGCATGCGTTTTGATCACTTCCCTCTGGTGGGGCTGCTAGTCAGGCCACAGGAAACGTGGACTTACTCGGTCCTGACATAACCTGGTAAACTGGGGTTGGATGGGTAGGCAGGGCTTCCCTTTTCTAAGAAGCAGGGGAGGGGGATGAGGAGAGAGGAAGGAAGGGTGGGACCTGGAGGAGAGGATAGAGGGGGCTATGATTGGGTTATAAAGTTAATAAATGAATTAATTAATTTTAAAAAGGAGAAGATTCTAAGGCCTTAAATCCCACGCTGAGGTCCAGGGTAGAAAGAATGCAAGAGTCGGAGGGTGGGGCCGAGTGCTGTGACAATCTGTCTTCTGGACCTGCCCCATTTGTTTCAATCATGAGTTCATGAGAGCTGTAATCGCCTACATAAGATTTTTCACACCAAAAAGAAAACATGAAAGTGGGAGAGAGATGGTTGGGAAGAAGGAAGGGTCCACAACATGAGAGGGATGTAAGAAAAAGTCATGGCAGAGGAAAATACAACAACAATGTATTTGTACAACTTAAAAAGTTTAAAAGGCGTTAGGGAAAACAATGAAATACAAATAACGTGTACAATTTAATGAATTCATAGAAGTCAACAATGGGGGTGAATGTGTGGTTCAGCTAGCCAGAGCACTCAGGAGGTGGAGGGATGAGGTAGTTTAAGTCATCCCCCAGCCTGGACTACGTAAAACCTTGTCTCAAAACAGAGAGACAGAGAGACAGAGACAGACAGACAGACAGAGACAGAGACAGAGAGAGACAGAGACAGAGAGACAGAGACAGGCAGACAGACAGACAGACAGACAGAGACAGAGACAGAGACAGAGAGACAGACAGGCAGACAGAGATAGAGAGAGACAGAGACACAGAGAGAGACAGACAGAGACAGAGAGAGACAGAGACAGACAGACAGACAGACAGAGACACAGAGAGAGACAGAGAGACAGACACAGAGACACAGAGAGAAAATCACCATGAGTGAGGCCATCTGTAAGCCAACACGGCAATGCCTGACATCAGTAGGGTGGGGTTTCTGGGAAGATACAGTGTCACTTGCCCACCCCACAACATAAGTGAAAAAGCCACAAGATGTCACTTTATTCTACAAGTTACTACTTCTTATGAAAGACACTCCAGAGCTGAGCATACCAGGAGTAAGCCTGCTCTTTCTGCTGTGAAAGCCAGGCTCTCTCACCCCTCTCTGAAATTCCTGGAACATATTTCTCCTGCCTGTTGTGTCAGATGCTCAGCTCCCTCCCTTTGACTCTTCCGGTACCAGTACCCACTTCCCAATTTCTCTTCCTAAGAAATACTACACTCAGGGAGATGGCAAATAAAAGCTGTAGTCTCCATCAGCTTCTGGCACTGAGAGGTGGCTATGAAACATGACTGATTCCAAGGAAACAGGGAAGAAGAAGCTTGGCCCGCTGGGTGAGACTGTGCTGGTACTGTGGGAGCTTGGGGAAGGGCACCTGTGGGGCAGTGTGTATCTCAGCCTACCCTGTATATAATCAATGCTCTGTACACTTAGATGAGGAACAGATGATAACCAGCCACACCAGATACTCCATCCAAGACTTTGGCTTCCAACCAAATTCTGGATTCAGTAGTATCACAGGTAAAACAGGATAAGGGACTATGGAGTGAACATCTCCTGGTCAAAACCTTGGTTCCTGGGGAGATAGAGATTGGAACTCTGGCAACTGAAGTGCAGAGAGTTGGAAGCTCAAGTCTTGAATCTGGGACCTAGGCTCCTGGGAACCACAGAAGCTAGGATCTGGAATCCTGTACCTTGGGAATGAGGGTGGTGGACTGCCTGTCTGGAACCACATTGAGTCAGGAACACCAAGGTGTTAAACTTCCATGCTTCCCTCCCACAGGGTGGCTGGGCCACAGCCATGTGCCCTTGGCAGTGCAGGTGTTCTTCTTCATTGTCTTCTCTGTGCTGTTGGTGGTCGTCCTTGTCAAAGGTCAGGCAAGACTAAGATTTGGGTCCCCTAGGTCTGGCTCTTCAACCGAAGGGATCTGGAGGAAGAAACAACTGACTGTGGCTGTGTCTTCATGGTCCTCTGAGTAGAGGGGTTCTTTGGGGGAGACACTGGTTGCATTTGCTTTAGACATCCAACCTTCTTTGGGTGTTAGATCCCTTCCTCATCAAAGACATCTAAGTAAGACCTTGGGTCTTGGACATGATGGACTGGAGGCATTGCTCAAGTGGTAGAATGATTGCCTAGAAAGCTCAGATCCTGTGTTCCATCCCCCAAATGGAATACACCTGAGTTTGGCAGTGCATGCCTACAATCCCAGCACTCAGGAAGCAGAGGCAGGAGAATCAAGAGTTTAAGGTCAACCTCAGCTATTTAGAAATTTCGATGCAACCTACATGAGACTATCTAGGAAAGAAAGAAAGAAGAGGGAGGGAGGAAGGGGGCAGGGGAAGAGGAGCATCTCAGTCCTGGGGGCCCAGTACATGCAAAGAAACATAGTAAGCATTTAATAACTGCACTTACCATTTCTCTTGACCCAGTCTGCGAGATCCCCAGTCCACATGAACAAGAGCAGTCCAGTCAGACAAATATCTACCAGGAACTTACCCAGTTGAAGGCTGGGGTAGGTGAGTGGCTGGAAATGAGGGATCTCACAGCCTGAAAAGGTTTCCAGAGAGTCATTTTGCTTAAAGAACTGCTCTTCACTGAGCCTCGGTGTCTTCCCCTGTGGAATGGGCATGCAGGGTAATACTAAGGAAGGAGTCTCACTGGGGTTGACTACAGTCCATGTACACATTACGCAGTCAGTGTTCACATGGGTTGTGCATAAAATAGGCACTCAAGAGTCACAGGAGTTTGGACAGACTAGGCACACAATATTCACAATAATATGTACACAGTAAGCCATTAATGTTCACATTAGAAAATCAGTGTTTACAGAGATTGTATACACATTAGGCACTCAAAATTCACAGGCTTATGCACACGGTAGTTAAACCTGTCTCCTGGCCTCCATTCTGGGCTCTAAGCCCCATCTTCTTCCAGTCTGGAAAGGATGAGGCTAGGACTCTTAGGTTCTCCTGGGTAGAAAAAGGACTCAAGAAGTGGGCTAGGGAATGGCTCTTAATTGTTCCATGTCAAAGGAGGGGCTTGATTCTGGCGGGCTTGAAGGTTGATCATGTGTCCATCCTGACCTTCCTCCCACAACAGATCGCCTGTGCCGTCCCTGCCCCTGGGACTGGACACTCTTCCAAAGAAACTGCTACTTTTTCTCCGTGGCCCAACGGACCTGGAATGATTCTGCCACTGCCTGCCAGAATATGGGGGCTCAGCTGGTGGTCATCAAGAGTGATGAAGAGCAGGTATGCCTGGTGAGGCACAGTCCTCATCCAAGGTTGCACCTCTGGCCACAGGCTAAGGGGAGGTGGTATTTGGTTGAATAGAATGTTCTGGGAAAGAAGTTGTTTGCCTGGAGAGGGAGAATTAGGTTAAGAATGAGGCCAGAGCACTTGTAAAAAGACACACTCTAGGGCCGGGCACAAGGCTCAGTGGGTAAAGCACTTTCCAGGCAAACATGAGGATCTGAGTATGGACCCCTCAAATCCACACGGAGCCCAGTGCACTCACCTGTAATCCCAGTGTTCCTGCAGTAAAATGGGAGGTAGGGATAGGAGGTAGGGATGGTCAGCATCTTGTCTGGCACACACAGTGATAAACAAAAGACCCTGTCTCAAACAAGGTAGTTGTCCTCCGATGTACACATGTGCATGCGTGTGTGCACATACAGATGTAGATGCACATGTGTGCATGTGGAGGCCAGAGGTCAGCCTTGAATATCATCTTTTGGGTATCATTTACCTTTTTGTAAGGCAGGGTCTCTCACTGACCTGGAACTCACTGTTTAACCTGAGCTGGCTGGCCAACAAGTCCCAGGACTCTTCCTGTCTCTGCCTGCCCAGTGCTGGGCTTAGAAAATGTGCAACATCACAACTGGCTTTTTCACATGGTTGCTAGTGGTCAAACTCAGGTCCTCATGCTTGTGTGGCACATACTTAACTGACTGAGCCATCTACTCAATCTCACTACTATAGTTTTTAATGTGGCTGATGTTTTGTGGAGAACACATAAAATATGTGGCTGACATTTAACAGCTTCCTTTGTTGACTAAAAAAAAGAATCCCAGTGTGTGCCTTTTGCTAATTCCTCTGGTGTAAATAGTACCAGCTTTTCTGATTGTAAGCACCATTGAGACAATTCAGAGCTGAGCAGGTGTCACTAACACACTCAGCAATCAAGAACTTGTTTGATCTGGTGCAGCCAACTAATCCAAGTCATGAGTAAATGCATGTGAACATGTACAAAACTTTCAGACAGATAAGTGTATGGTGTTATCATATCTGCCCATACTGTGTGCCAGTGGTAACACATCTGCCCATAGTATACAGGTGTGAAAAGACCCATAAAGTTCATGGCTTTATAAAGTACCAAACTGAACATCAGATTGTAGGCAGAACTTCCCACTAGGAGTTAGGGTAAACACTGGTTATAAGAGGAAAGCAGAGCTCCCTTATGACTCTTCCTCTTCTACTTTTATAGAACTTTCTACAAAAGGCTTCTAAGATGAGAGGCAGCACATGGATGGGGCTCATTGACATCAACAAGGAATCCACATGGCACTGGGTAGATGGCTCACCTCTGACACTCAGGTAAATCCTACAGGAAGGGAGCACCCTACAGAGTGTGATGAGACTCGGACTTGAGGTACCTTTGGGATTCATCTCCTCTCCCTGGTTGTCTTGGGCATTTGAGCCTTGAGCATTTTCTGAGTGTCAGAAGGAGAGGAGGTCCAGATAGGATGGCAGTGCCTGAGACCCTATCATCAGAACTTCAGGAAAGGCTTGCAGATAGAGGGGTGTTAAATAACAATGCTGCTGTGGGAAACCCAAGACTGGGAAATGGCTCCAATGTTCAAGTGCATGCCTAAGACCATGTAAAAACAACCGGTATTGTAGTATGTAATCTCTGATTAGGGAGGGCCAAAACAAAAGGAGGATTCCTAGGGCTTGATGGACAGTGAGCCTAGCCAAGTTCCAAGTGAGTGAGAGACCCTGCCTCAAAAATCAAGGGGAAGAATATCGTGAGGCACAATAGCTGAAGTTTTTATCTGACTCTGACATGAACATATACACATGTGTGTACACACACACATGAACACACAGAGACTGAAAAATTACTCTTGCCATTAGCAACATAACTTGTACGTTGAACTGGAGAGATGGCACAATGGTTAAGAATCTGAGAGTTCTTAATTATGGATCTGAAAAATATCTGAAACTTCCAGGAGACTCAAATTTGGTTCCCAGTGTCAGCATCAATTATCTCACAACTACCTGTAACTCCAGCACCAAAAATCTTATGATCTCTGCATGCACCTATACTCACATATGTGCACATGTACCTACACACTCAGAAACAAACACACACACACACACACACACACACACACACACACACACACACACACACCACAAAAAGGAAAGAATATGTATACAGCTTATTGTACTCAAAAGTCCAAAGAAGGAGTTTACATCAGCATTTGATGGTGTGGCAGGGGAGCAAGGACCTGACCTCGGGATGTAATGGGATCAGGAGACTTGAGCAAAGCCTTGGTTGTCATGTCAAGGGAAGAAGTAGATGGTGTGGGTCAAACAGGCTTAAGTTGGGGTATTTTGAAGTGTGTTAGCGACGTTCAGGTGCTATCTTTCCTAACTCGCCTTCTACTGAGGTGATGAGCACCATGACAAAAAAGCAGTGTGAGGAGGAAATGGTTTATTTCATCTTAAAACTCCCATCACTGAGGGAACTAAAGCAGAAGCCATGGCAGAACACTTCTCACTGGCTTGCTCACCAGGGCTTACAGAGTATGGCTTTGACAGAATCTCGTGTCTCATGGCTTTTGCAGTTTCATGAAGTATTGGAATAAAGGGGAGCCCAACAACCTGGGAGAGGAAGACTGTGCAGAGTTCAAAGAAGAAGGCTGGAATGATGCCAAGTGTAACAACAAGAAATTCTGGATCTGTAAAAGACCTGAAACTTCCTGCCCTAGTGAGTGATAGCCAACCTCTCTCCGCTATCCCAACCGCCCAAAAACCCTGCCAGATGGAAGAACTTCACCCTTAGCTGTGTCGGTTTAATCTACCTGTACATGGCCATTGGTACCTTGACAAGATCTCAGCAATTTTTATCTGGATGATAGCTTGTCTCCTGCATGGCTGGACCATTGCTGTATAATCCTCTGGTGTTTGTGTGTTCTGTTTGGGTTAACTGTTGTGGTTCTGGTACACCTTTGCCATTTGATGAAATGACCAGGTATGATGTGTATGCAAGTCCTTAAATGGGCTCATTTCATCTCCTCTGTCTTCCTTTCTGAGTTCAGACCATGTATTTCCATGTGCAACTAATGATACATCCTATGAGGCTTCGTAACATCTTTGAGTACACTCCTCTCACCAACTAAAATTTGATCTGTCTGCTCTGCACTCCTTTCCATGGGAGCCTTCTCTGATCTCAGGAGTTCAACCTGTAGGCTATAAAGACAGGAAAACCAGTTATTCATCCATTAGTCACGATTAGGAATTATTGTGTTAATACCCTGGTTCCATTTCCACCTTTTGGTGGACATGGTGAACCTCAGTGCTATAGACCCTGAGATTGACCTCCCAAATATTTGAAGGATACATAATTTTTATTGAATTTGCTCATCGACAATCATATAAGTATATATGTATGTATATGTATATGTAAAAATAAACATTCTGATTATTGTCACCCTCCACCAATCCTGAATCCCTCTCTCTCCTTTTTACCTCTCCTTTCCTGGACTTTTTGTCCAGCTCTTGACTCATTGAATTTAATCAGAGCCATTATTATGTCCGTGCATTTGAAACTATCCAGTGGACTCTGGTAGGCGTATCATAAACCGAAGACAATGATTGTCACTCTCCCAAAATGCATCAGTAACCAATAATTTATCAGGGAGAGAGAGGACCCTGTGAGCACTTCCTTGATTCACAACTGACTGTTGGGATCACATTTGCACCCAAAAATAAAGTTTAGGGAAAACAGAATTTCACAGCCCCTTCTCCATCCCCAGATCATATATATTCCCACCATCTTTCATATCATTCCCTGTAATCTTCTTTATTCAAGGGACAGCATGGTTTCCCAGCTGCTAGGAGATCTGCTGTCAGCCCTTCCTGTTCTAGATTCACTACAGCACTTTTCCTTCTCCAAGGCCAGATCTCCTGGTGAAGCTCACACAGACACAGGGTGGTGAGATATATCCATGTTTGGGACAACCCTGCAGGGATCACTCAGGCTCCATAGTACCCCCATGCGGTCACCAATTTATAGGTATCAGGCCTCCTATTCTATGCCTTTCCGTCTGCTAGTCTTGCTCATCTTTTATAACATAATTTTAAAAATTGGCCTTTGTCTGCATCACGAGGTGATGGTTTTCTTTTCTTATTTACAATGCGTACCTTTGACCACTGTTGCATTTATGGCAGTGCGGTGACTTGGTGTACATCAGAAAATCTCAGCATGGGATCAGGCGCCAGGAGGATCAAAGAGGTAGTTAAAGCCTGGGATGGTTATCTACATCCACCACCATCCAGGTGTGTGGAGACCGAACTGTGTCAGTTCCCAAGGTGTAAGAAAAACACAGTTTGATAGACTTCCCCTTCCTCCACTGGGGTTGACCAAAAGAACTATACTAAATTTTATCTCACTTAAGTCAACCTTCAACATGCAGTGTATCTCATGGCTCCCTGAATCCTATTTCCCACATAACAGTCCTAAGGCTACTCATGTGCTTGTTCTGGTGTCCTTCCTTTCCCTGCCTGTCCCTTTGGATTTTCTCCCACTTCCACCTGCATGTTGTTCACTCTCCTCTTAGATAAATTACTGATGTATTCAGACACCTGTCTCGGGATCCACTGCTGAGGAAACCCAAACAAAAATTGACAGTACATTTTTCTGAGTGCCCATCACTCATGGCTCTCCACCTCATTCATTCTTGTGTAATTTTTCTTTTGGATTAGCCAGTGTACACCTGTAGGTTGTGTGTTCTGTGTGATACACATATGTGCATATTTGTGTATGTGCTGTGTGTATAGGTGTGTGTTGTGTACATCCTGTGGGTGGTAGATATGTGTGTGTGGTGTGTATTTGTACTATCTGTGTGATATGTGTGTGCATACGTGAGGATGCTGAACGGGTGTGCAATGCATGTGTGGTGTGTGTTCTGTGTGTGCTTGTGTGTTTGTGGGTGGGGCGTATTATGTATCTGTATGTGTGTGGTATGAATGTACATCAATTTTTGTGTAGCTGCATGCATATGTGTACTTGGGTCTATGGAGGGCAGAGGTCAAAATCAGTTGTGTTTCTCAGTCGCCCTCTATCTTGTTTTTTTTTTTTTTTTTTTTTTGAGAAGAGTCCTTCACTGAACCTGGAGCTCATTAGCTGGCTAGGCTGGCTGGACAATAAGCTTCAGAACCCCATCTCTCTCTGTCCTCCAGTGACGGGGCACTCCAGCACTCTAGCACCGTTGACTTTTTCTAGGGTATTGAAGATCTGAACTCAAGTCTTCATGCTTGCTCAGCAAGTGCTTTAGCAACTAACCCATCCCCCCAGACCTAGATGTTTTTGTTTGGTTTATTTATCATTATGTGTTGTATTTATGAGACTTTAATGTAACTACATCATTTCCTCCCTCCCCTTTCAAACCTTCCCATATACCCTTCCTTGCTCTTTTAAATTCTTGGCCTCTATTTAGCTTTTCAAGAGAAAAATGTACTTTTGTGTCAAATATCCCGGTATGTAGAACCAATCAATCACTCCAGGGAGACTAAAGCTCCACCCACCTGAGGAGCTAGAAATTTGGTTCCATGGTCATGAACACTTGGTACGCCTGAGGAGGATCTGAGTTTGGTTCCCATCACCTATGTCCATCAGCTCACAACCACCAATAACTCTAGCCCCGGGGGAGCCTATGTCTTCTTTTGGACTCTGAGGGCGCCTAATACTTACATATACACACAATTTAAAAATGAAAATATATCCTTTTTTTTAATTAAATAAAGGACCTCCCTCCCTGTCTTGTGCTCTTCCTGGGGCATCTTTAGCATATCCCAACAATCTACTTGTCAAGTTGGTTTTATAATCCTGCTAAAGAATTGTTTTGAATCTCCTTGTGGGTGGGTGGTACATGGAAGTTTGTTAGATTGCAAAACCATCCTTGTGGTATTGATGATGAACATGTGCAAACACATATCTGTTCAATCATATAGAATTGAGAACGCCAATGCAAACCATGCCTTTGGATTGCAGCAATATGTTCCCATGAGCACTTGCTGTTCTTATAAATCCATATCCGCATCCCGGAATCCAGCTCACAGCCTCTTATCCCTCCAGTTCCAGGGGAGCCAGATGCAACCCCAGTCTCCATGAGAACCTGCATTCACACACATCAAACACGAGCACTCATGCACACACTTTAACATAAGTCTTTCAAAGTGATTTATCCTTAATTGTGTGTTTGTGTGTGCGTGTGCATGTCTCTGTAGGTGGGGAAGTGCGCCCGAGTGCAGGTGCCCGCAGAAGCCAGAAATGGAGTCGGATCCCTTGGAGCTGCAGTTAAAGGCAATTATATGCCACTCAGCATGGGTTCTTCGGAAGAGCTCTACATGCTCTTAACCGCTGAGCTACGTCTCCAACCCAAAGCAAAATCTTTTTGAAAAGAAAAACCAAGAAGGATAGCAAGTTACCAAGAAGAGACTCGATACTCTAAGAGCATATATAGGGGGAGGAGGTCTCCCTCGATCACAGACACAGGGGAGGGGAGAAGGGGGAAGCAGGAGGGAGGGAGGAATAGGAGGATACAAGGGAAGGGCTAACAATTGAGATGTAATATGAATAAATTAATTTAAAATTTTTTAAAGAAAAACCAAAAAGCTATGCACTCCATTCAGAGATCTTTCAGGCTTGGGGGTGTTTCAGAGAGGCCATGGATTGTGTGAGGGCTCTGTGACTTCCACTCTCCAATATTTATTCTGCAGACCTGAAGTGCTGGTGGGACTCCTAAAAGGAACAGCCTGTCTTAGTTTCATTTCCTTAGCCATGATACCCAAAAAAAAAAAAAAAAAAAAAAAAATCTCTTGACAAAAAGCAAAGAGAATGGGCTTTACGGCTCACAAGTCCAGGTTATACTGTGTCATTTCTGGGAAGTCACAGAGGCGGAACTCAAAGCTGCTAACCACAGCATACTCAAAGTCAAGAGCAGCAAACTATGGCACCAGCCAAGAACAACACGTGCAGTAAACTCCAAACTCCTACCCAGATCTAGCCAATGGACAGGGCATTCTCCACAGATGAGTGGAAAGTGGGGTCTGACTTTCACACGAACTCTGGTGCCCCATATTTGACCACGTCCCCTGGATGGGGAGATCTGGTGGCACTCAGAGGAAGGATAGCAGGCTACCAAGAAGAGACTTGATACCCTATGAGCATATACAAGGGGAGGAAGGCCCCCTCAGTCACAGTCATAGGGGAGGGGAGTAAGGGGAAATGGGAGGGAGGGAGGAATGGGAGGATACAAGGGATGGGATAAGTATTAGGATGTAATACGAATAAATTAATAAAAAATTTTTTTAGAAAAACAAAGTCAAGAGCAGAAAGAACTGAAGATACATGCACGCTGGTACTCAGATCGCTTTGTCTAGTCTTGTACAGTGCGGTATCCATACCCAGGGAACAGTACAATCCACTTCCAGGTGGAGTTTTCTCAATGTCAGTCAAGGCAATCCCACATAGAGAAGCCCCGCAGGCTGACCTGACCTAGACAATATTTTCACTGAGTCTCTCTACCAAGGTGATTCTATGTTGTGTCAAGCTGATAATTAAACATAACCCTTCCAGAAAGTGCACTTGGTTTTCATTCCAGATGGATTTCCATAATAAACGCATAAATAGATAGGAAATCGCCATTATAATCCCTCATCTGTAATTACTGCAGGCAGGAGCCAAAGACAGATGCTCTGGCCAGTGGCTGAGACTGGGAGGAAAATATGGTCTCTGCAAAACCTCATTGTATCTGGACCAGTGCTTGCCTCACAAGCGTGAGGGCCTGGGTTCTATGCTCAGAACCGTGGAAGAAGCTGTACATCTAGGGACACACTTGTCATCTCAGAGCTGGAGAGGCAGAAGAAAGAAGAGGGGAATGTGGTCTTACCTGAGTGGCAGGACTTGTCTTCTTCCCTGACCAATGTAAAATAGAAACAATGGTCTATGGTTGTTAAAGAATTTACGCACAGAGCCGGGCGTGGTGGCGCACGCCTTTAATCCCAGCACTCGAGAGGCAGAGGCAGGCGGATCGCTGTGAGTTCGAGGCCAGTCTGATCTACAAAGCGAGTCCAGGACAGCCAAGGCTACATAGAGAAACCCTGTCTCAAAGAACAAAAAAAAAAAAAAAAAAAGAATTTACGCACAAAAGAAAAGATGGCGAAAAGAATTGAAGAAACTGTTTTATACATATATATATATATTTGTGTACATATGTATATGTAAACTTGTGTGTGTGTGTGTGTGTGTGTGTGTGTGTGTGTGTGTGTGTGAAAATTTGCCCTTTTAAAGTCAATCCTGCCAGGACCAGTAATGAATTTAAACACTAACTCCATAAATTATACCTTTCTTAGCTGAATGACCGTAGCTTTGACCTTTCCAATACGCATATTTATCAGATTTTCTCTTTTTGCTTTTTTTTAAATTTATTTACTTATTCATTTTACATCTCAACCATGGCCCTCAGAAAAGGGGATCCCTCCCCCACCCACTCTCCCAGCATATCAAGTCACCGCAGGACTGAGCACATCCTCTGGCAAGGCAGGTCCACTGGGGGAAAGTGATTGAAAAGCACACTACAGAATCCTTGTCAGAAATAGCCCCTGCTCTGCTCCCCTTACTAGGGAACCCACATGAAAACCAAGATGTCCATTGGGCACATATGTGTAGGGGGCTGAGGTCCAGTCCATACATAGTTCTTGGTTGGTACTTCAGTGTCTGCATGCCCCACCCCCTGGGCCCAGGTTATCTGGCTTTGTTTCTTTTTGTTTTTTAATTGCATGAAGAAAAAAAAAGAAAACAAGAGGCGTCTTTGTTTTATTCTGTATGTGTATGTACATGTATGTATTCATATATGTATAGGTACATGCATACATGTGTGCACGTGAAGATCAGTGGTCGAGATCAAATTTTTCTACCACTCCTCGACTTACTTTTAATTGATAAAATATTATTAGTTATTAGTGCTGTGTGGGCACATGTGTGTGCACATGCACACATAGGCATTTGTGTGTGCTGGTGCATATATGTGTACAGATGCATGGGGAGGCCAGAAGTCAACCTTGGGTATCATTCATAGGACACCATATTCAGAGAGAGGAGAGACAGACAGACAGACAGACAGACAGACAGAGACAGAGAGAGAGAAGGAAGGAGGGAGGGGGAGGAAGGGAGGGAGGGACTGGGGCACCACATGAAAGGGAGGGAGGGACTGGGGCATACATGAAAGCTACAGGGACTTTTATAGAAATTAGATGGCTGTGAGCCACAATGTGGGTGCTGAGTCCTCTACACGAGCAACGAGTGGCACCCCTCAAGCCCCTCCATCTTGTTTTTTTGTCTATTGTTGTCTATTGCTGAATATGGAGCTTGCTGTTTCACCTACTGTCTGTGTGTCTACCAGTGCCATAGAGAGAATCTACTGTTTTCTGCACATCACCAATACTGAGGTTACAGGTGCCCACCAACCTGAAGCCAGATACAGGTCCTTATGGTGTGTGTGTGTGTGTGTGTGTGTGTGTGTGTGTGTGTGTGTGTGTGCGCCACCATACAAGTAATAGAGATTTAAGGATGACTTTGTGGAGTCTGTTCTCTCTTTCGACATTTACATGGCTTCCAGGGATTAAATTCAAGTCATCGGGCTTGAGAGGCAAGCACATTTTTGTGTGTGCATCATCTTACTGGCCCTGTTTGGTTTTTTTTTTTTAAACAAGGCCTCATACTTTAGTCCACACTGACCTGAAGCACCGTGTATAGACCAAGCTGATTACAACCACATCCTGCATCAGCTTTGCCAGAAATGAGATAACCCTAACCCTAACAAACGCGAGCCCCCACCCTCAGCTCCTCGCCACAATTTAGTTATACCTGCAAAGACTCTCTAAATAAGTGTTATGTGCAGATCCTAACTTCAGGCTTTGGTGTTTCTTTTTCAGAAAACATAAACTTCCTTTGCCAGAGCTTTCTTTATTTTCTTCTTAAATTTACCCAAAAAAAATTGTTTACATATTCCATGATTAAGTAAAACATTCCTGTGACTGACCTTTTATCAAGCTAAGGAAGCATTTTTTTTTCTCTTATCTGTTGTTTGCTAAGAATTTATTTTTGCATGTTGTGGGTGTTGCATAGATGTATCTCAAATCTGTAATGAGGAAGAGGCAAAAATAAGATCAGGAAGGATATGGATCACATGGTCACCTGTTTGTGAATCCTCCAAATGTACAAAACAACTCAACAAACTGCCAATGTGTCAACACATGAAGGGTTTTTTTTAATATTATGAGCACCAACTTTGGAAATGAAACTTCTTGGAAACAGAAACAGGAGACTAAGACCAGACAGGGACTGGGAATATTCTTAAATATCCACTGTATTTGTTTTGTTTTGTTTGCTTCTAAGAATATCTAGAGATCTGTGGGTAGTGGCCCACACCTTTAATCCCAGCACTCGGGGAGGCAGAGGAAGATGGGTCTCTGAGTCCAAGGCCAGCCTGGTCTATGGAGTGAGTTCTAGGACAGTCAGGGATACAAAGAGAAACTCTGGCTAAATAAATAAATAAATAGAATCTAGGGGCTGGAGAGACACTTCTTAACTAGGAGTAAGTCCTGTTCTTATGGGAGACCTGTGTTCAGTTCCTAGCTTCAGTGTCAGGAAGCTCACAAGTGCCTGTAACTCCAGATCCAGGGCACCCAACACCCTCTTCTGTCCTCTATGGACAGAATGTTCTGTGTTCCCATGCACATGTGTGCATGTGCACACACACACACACACACACACACACACTACATAAATAATAGATAAATAGATAGATAGATAGATAGATAGATAGATAGATAGATAGAGTTTTTAATAAGGTGATCTGAACTACATAATGTTAAAACTTGATAAAGCTAAAATGACAGGCAAGACCTTTTATGCATAACTCTTGCACGCTTACCTTTTTCATAATAAAAAGCAAAGACAAGGAGCTGCAGGGGTATGGAGCTTGCTACACCAGCATGAGAACCTAAGTTCAGCTCAGCTGTGTCCCCCTTAAAAACAAAATCAGTAAAACAAAAAGCACAGGTATCGTTGCATATGGCTGTAATCCCAGTGATGAAGAGGTAGGAAATAAAGAAGGCCTGGAGGTCAGCGGCCAGCCAGTTGAGCTGAACTGGTGAGTTCCGGTTCAATGAGAGACCCTGTCTCCAAAGCAATAAGGTAGAGAATGCTTAAAGAAGACAGTGAACACCAGCCTCTGGCCACGACATACGCATGCAGAGAGGGAGACAGAGAGTGAAGGAATTGAGAGAAACAACCAAACAGTGATATTCCCTTTGCGATGAGCTGTCACTATAATCTCTGTCCAAGGCAAACATTAAATATCAGATTGTATTCTCAGGAAAGGATCCAACTGGAATTGATTCCTCAGCTATAAAAAAAAAAAGAGAGAGACTACCAAATGGTATATACTCACTTATATCTGGACACTAGCCCAGGGGGCATGTCCCATGAAAGTCTTCACTTACCAGGAAAGTGGGACAGAGGGGAGAACATCCTATTGGCACTCTAGGTGAGAGAAGCATGGGAGAATGGGGAAATAGAAGGATCCAGAGGGTCCTAGAAACATACAAGAACATTATGATGAGCGGATCTGGGCCCTGCGGGTCCTGCTCAAACTATGGCACCAACCAAGGACAATATATGCAGTAAACCTCGAATCTCTACTCAGATCTACCCAGGACATTCTTCACAGTTGAGTGGAGAGTGGGGTCTGACTTTCGCATGAACTCTGGTGCCCCATATTTGACCATGTCCCCTTGATGGGGAGGCCTGGAGGCACTCAGAGGAAGGATAGCAGGCTACCAAGAAGAGACTTGATACCCTATGTGCATATACAGGGGGAGGAGGTCCCCCTCAGTCACAGTCATAGAGGAGGGGAGTAAGGGGAAAATGGGAAGGAGAGAGGAATGGGAGGATGCAAGGGAGGGGATAACAGTTGAGATGTAATATGAATAAATTAATAAAATATATTTTTTAAAAAGAGACTGCATTGCAGATACGGCTCAGTGGTTAAATGGCTTCCCACACAAGCATGCAGACTGGAGCTCAGATTCCCAGGACCCCCCTAAATACCAGATGGTCTAGGAAACCTGCCTGGGAATCCAGCCTCAGAAGGTGGAAATGGGAGGTCCCCAGAGCAAGCCTTGTTTCTGACTGAGAGACTCTGCCTTAGTGAATCGTGTGGAAGAATGATTGGAGATGATTCTCAACATCAGTCTTGGGCTTCCACATGCTCATGTATACCGAAATGGACAGGTGAAAACAGGAAGGAGTGGGGGAATTCATTCATTTATCTGAAGAGTCAAGAGAGGTTTTCTGAAAGGAATAGTGCCTCCGTGGTGATCTGGCCACAGAAAGATAAAAAGAACACAAGCTACAGAGGGCTGTCTGCCTTTAGGCTCAATCTTTCTTCTTCCACTGGTCCAAACTCTATGTTTGCTTTCCTTTTATAGTCTGGCCACAGCTGACACTCGACATCAGATGAATTCCTTTCAGTTCATCTTGACATCTCTAGAGAGAGCTGTTCTTTTAATCCACTAGGTCTGCAGTGGTTGATACTGATTGTCAATTTGACATGAACCAAGAATCACCTAGTGGATATGCCTGTGGGGGTTTTCTTGATTAGATTGAAACATAAACACTCACCCTAAAAGTGGATGGTACTATTCCATGGAGTAGGGTTCTGAACTATGTGAAAAAGAGAAAGCTGGGGCCTGGCAGGATGTCTCAGGTTAAGCACACTTTCTGCCAAGCCTTCAATCCCTGAAATCCACATGGTAGGAGAAAACCGACTTCTGAAAGTTATACTTGACTTCCACGTACACAGCATGGTGCATATGCACACATATATACACACACAACAACAACAACAACTAATAATAATAATAATAATAATAATAATAATAATAATAATAATAAATTAAATTAAATTTTAAAACAGTAGCAAGCTTTAATCGAAGTATTTGGGAAGCAGAGGTAGGCGAGTCCCTGTCAGGATCAGGACAACCAGGGCTATATAGTGAAACCCTGTGCATGTGTCCCTGAAATCAGCATTCCAACAGTATTTCTTTCAGAAAACTTCCTCTGATTCTACCAAGCATATTAATACATTGTCCTTCATCAGAGCTGATGCATCAGTTCCCTAAGAATACTTTCCTATGCAGTCTCCCCTCTTTGTCTGTCTCTCGCTGTCTCTGTGTGTCTCTGTGACTCTCTTTCTCTGCGTCTGTGTGGGTCTCTGTCTCTGTGTGCCTCTCTCTCTCTCTCTCTCTCTCTCTCTCTCTCTCTCTCTCTCTCTCTCTCTCTCTCGCTCTCTCGCTCTCTCTCTCCCTTCCTCTTACTGAGAACTACTTGGGGTGTGACTTGACTGGAAGCTCTGACCATGTCACGTCCTCTGTTCATTTCTTGATGATGAAGGAAAGAAAAGTGTCAGGCTCAACAAGAAGCCTTCTGAGCAGATGAGCAGGGCTTCCCTGTTTCCTTGAAAAACAACGCCCCTGCCCTACATCACTCCTCTTAACATTGATAACCCATAGGGTTAACTCTATCCTAGAGGACCGTGGTGATGTGTTTGATGCAGGTGCTTAAAGTTTACGTGTGTGTGTGTGTGTGTGTGTGTGTGTGTGTGTGTGTGTGTGATTACATCACCTGTTATTTCTGTTACAGGCAAGAGAGCCCTGCTACAGTCCCACCTCTCATTCCTGCAGCAACAATAATTCTGTGTCTTTAGCTCCTGAACAGGAAGAATTCACGCAGGGGCACATGTAGAGTGAGCAAGAAATCAAGATTTATTTTAGGAGACAAAGGAAAGCAAAGTCTGCCCTCCAGCAAGCTCGGACAGTCTATTGTAACCAGTGGTTCAAGGTTCGATGAGAGATCCCATTTCAAAAAATAAGGTATAGTCACACTGGTGAAATGGCTTGGTGGGTAAAGGTGCTTACTACCTTGTAAACCTGGCAGCCAGAATTTACTTGACCACTGTAGCTCTCATGAAGTTGAAGGGGGACAACCAACCCACAAGGTTGTCCTCTGAACGCCACATGCGTGCACACTCACAAAGAATTTGAAAAATGATGTGCAGAGTGATGGGGGAGCAAACATGTGACTCAACCTCTGGCCTACACACACACACACACACACACACACACACACACACACACACACCATGCACATGCATACACACATTATACACATACACACACTAGACACACCCATGCATACACACAACACAAATTTATCAAAGGCCATATGTTGTTTCAATTTTACTACATACTTTCACCTTTCAAGTTGCTTTCTCAGATGACTGAATTTACACCTCGACCTGCAGTGAACAATGATTCTCTTCTGACCACCTCCACACCAGCTCTAAAAACTACCCATCCTTCCACCTAGCTGTAATGGTACACATCTGTAATCCTATAACTCGAGAGGCTGAAATAGAAGGATAATGAATACAAAACCAAGCCTGGGCGACAAATAGAGGAAAATTTAACCACTTGTTTTTTTTTTTTTTTTTCTTCTTCTTCTTTTAATTTTTATTGCTTCATTTTTTAATTAATTTATTCTTGTTACATCTCAATGGTTATCCCATCCCTTGTATCCTCCCATTCTTCCCTCCCTCCCATTTTCCCCTTATTCCCCTCCTCTATGACTGTTCCTGAGGGGGATTTCCTCCCCCTGTATATGCTCATAGGGTATCAAGTCTCTTCTTGATAACCTGCTGTCCTTCCTCTGAGTGCCACCAGGTCTCCCCCTCCAGGGGACATGGTCAAATGTGAGGCACCAGAGTACATGAGAAAGTCATATCCCACTGTCTACTCAACTGTGGAGAATGTTCTGACCATTGGCTAGATCTGGGTAGGGGTAACCACCTGTTTTTAATATTTTTAAAGTATGTGTGTACATCCATGTGTGTATATGAATGCAAGCATCTTAGGAGGCCAGAAGAGGATTTTGAATCCCCAGGAGTTAAAGTCACAAGAGGCTATGAGCCAACTAATATAGAGGCTGAGAAATGAATTCTAGTCTTTGACAAAAAAAAAAAACAGTAAGCACTCTTAGCCACTAAGCCATCTTTCCCGTCTCTACCTACCTTTTTAAACTGTCTGCTGTTTTATTTGGTATAAGGTAATATATCATTGCTTATGCTTCAATTCCTAATGAACTTAAGCTTTCCTTAAATGCATGTTCAATATCCTGTTTTTGCTTTGTTTTGTGATAAGGGTCTTGCTGTGTGATCTGGACCAGCCTTGAATTTATAATTCTTCTGTATGAGCCCCCGAGCTCTGGGATCACAAGCATGAACAGCCATGAAGGCATGAGTTTGTGTTGAGTTCCCCCTTTTAGGTCCTGCTACCTCATACTCTTGACCAACATTTCTGCTAATGGCTGTGGGTTTTTTTAATTTGCAGAACTATTTTTTGCAGATTCCAGAAAGCAAGGAATTGTCAGCTTTAGATGTGGCAATGAGGTCTCCCCACCCCACACAAATACATCGCAGAGACCCCCCCTTCCTCCTTCTGTGTAGTCGACCAACTCTACTTTCATATCAGCTTTCCCCCCCCCCTAAATCCAGATTCTGCAAAAGAGAAAAGCCATGTGCTGTTTGTCCTTCTGAGTTATTTCTTATAATACAACCCTCTTCCGTTCCACCCATTTCCCTCAAAATGACACTGTTTCATTCTTTTTGATGGCAGAAGAAAACTCCACTATGTACATGTATCACATTTTCTTTATCCACTAGTCTGCTGATGGACACCTAGGCTGCTCCGTGGCTTGTACGTTGTGAGTAGTGCTGTAATTAATATGGGCAGCACCACTGTGGTGTGCTGACGCAGGGGTGGTACAGCTTGATGGACGGGCCATACACTAGTTCGGCGTTCAGAGCATGCCCTGCTTTTGTTTCCTACTGTTGTGTGAAAACATCCTGATGAAAGCAATTTGGTGGAGAAAAAAAAAATATTTATGCTCACGGTTACAGGATATAAATTCTTTCATAGCAAGGAAGCCAAGATGGTTGGGTGGGTGTTAAAGCAGCTGGATACAGCAAATCATGAGTAACGGCAGAAAGAAAGGAGTGTTGTGTGCTCACTGCTCAGCTCACCTCCTCACAAAACCAATACTAATATGATTGCTTTGTGCTCCAGCTGTGTACCCCTGGTGTTTTTCAGGCACAGACTCAAAACACCAAAGAACATTTATGTTTATTGCTTTACAATTTATGATAGCCAAGATAAGGAATTAATGTAAGCGTCCATCAACAGATACATTAACAAATATATTTATATTTATCTAAAGAAAATGTTACATATTTACAATGGAACCTTGTTCATCCACAAGGAAGAGTATGATTATGCAATCTGCCATAAAGGGCTGTATTGAAGATTGTCATGTTAGGCAAAATAACTTAGAAAACAGAGAAACAAATATCACATTTTCTCTCTTATATATAGATTATACATAGATACAAAGACATGTGTGTGTGTGTGTGTGTGTTTCTGTGACACTATTCCTGAAGAAATGTGAACCAGGATATACTCACCTGGATAGGGAACCAATGACAGACCAAAGTAAAAGATACCACCACCAAAGTCCAGAGTGATGAATTTACTGAGGTAACTCACAGGAATGTGTGTGAGGAGTTACTTACAGGAGCATGTACAACTCAAATGCAACTGCATCACTAAAGGCCCTTCCCAGCCTGGGTGCTGACTTGCAATCTTGAAGCACTCTACATAAATTGAAGGTGCCTTAACAGGTCAGAGGTCATAGTGAATTCAGGAAGAAAATACAGATGTCTATCATTCCCACCCCTTTTCAATATTGTGCTCAGAGTACTGTTTAGAGCAATAAAGAAATTAAAGGGATATGGCTAGGAAAAAAAGAAGTCAAACAATCCCTATTTGCTATGTACTATCCATTAGAGGTCCCAAAAATCCTACCAGGAAGCTTTCTAGACATGGTAAACAAATTCAACAGTGTGGCAAGATCCAGAGTCAGCTTACACAAATCAATGGCTTTAACAACAAATACACAGAGAATATCATACCCATTCATAATAGCCTGAAAAAAAAAATAGCCAGCAATAAACCTAACTAAGGAAGTGAAGAGGGGCTGGAGAGATGGCTCAGCAGTTAAGATCACTGTCTGTTCTTCCAAGTCCTGCGTTTAATTCGCAACAATGACATAGTGGCTCACAGCCATCTATAATGTGATCTAATGCCCTCTCCTGTCATACAGGTGTACATGCAGCTAGAACACTCATAAAATAAATAAATAAATAAATCTTTTTTTTTTTAAAGGGAAGTAAAGAACCTTTACAGCAAAAACATTAAACCTATGAAAAAAGAGAAGAAAATAGAAAGAAATTCCATGCTCATTGATTGGTCGTGTTCATATTGTGAAAATAAATGACAACTTTACCAAAACCTACTTGCAGATCAGTGAAATCCCAATCAAAATTCTCATCTCATTCTTCACATAAATGGAGGAAAAACTATCCTAACTTCATGTGGAATCACAAAAATACTCTAGACAGCCAAAACAATCATGAGCAAAAAGAGCTATGCAACAGGAATTACCATTCCAGATCTTAAAATATTCTACAGAACCATTGTGGAAAAAAAAAAAAAAACAATATGGCACTGGCACAAAGACAGACATGTAGACCAGTAGAGAAAATCAAAGACCCAAACATGACTGCACATAACTTCACCTACTTAAATAGTTGACAAAGGTAGCAAAAAAGGTAAGCTAAAGAAAAGAAAGCATCTTTAACAAATGGTGTTGGGAAAACAGGATGCCCACATGCAAAGCAATAAAGTTGCACCCATTATTTACTACCTTGCATAAAAAACTAACTCCAAATGGATCAAAGTTGTAAACATAAAACCTGAAACACTGAAACTGATAAAAGAAAACAGATGTACCAAACCCCTACCAAGATCTAGCCAATGGACAGGACATTCTCCACAGTTGAGTGGAGAGTGGCGTCTGACTTTCACACGTACTCTGGTGCCTCGTATTTGACCATGTCCCCTGGATGGGGAGACCTGGCGGCACTCAGAGGAAGGACAGCAGGTTACCAAGAAGAGACTTGATACCCTATGAGCATATACAGGGGGAGGAAGTCCCCCTCAGTCACAGTCATAGGGGAGGGGAGTAAGGGGGAAATGGGAGGGAGGGATGAATGGGAGGATACAAGGGAGGGGATAACCATTGAGATGTAATATGAATAAATTAATAAAATAAAATTTTTAAAAAAGAAAGAAAACAACAACAACAACAAAACGCAAAGAAACCAAGGAGATGAATTAAATAAAGTTAACCCAAGACACAAAAAAAAGAAAAGAAAAAGAAAACAGAAGTACTATTACGCATGGTATATCTATAAGAGGGAACTCCCTGGGTAGAATTCCATTTGTTTAAAAATTAAGTTCGATAATTGTCGAAGTTTACTGACTTTGACAATACGTACAGCTCCTGTGAGTTCATGACTGCTATGGCCATGTCATGCATTCCAGATATGAGGGCAATCTGGTTGAGACATCTGTCACCCTACTGATTGCCAGTGTTGATTCAGTTGATTTGGCTGGCTAGGCAGGTGTCTGCTTCCTCCCTCACCATTCCACATGCATCTTTCCCAGCCCTGCACACACAGTTGAAGAGGGAACACCTTGCTGCAGACAGACTGGTCTTAAGTCAAGGGTGTGCACGTATCTGTACTCCCCTGCTAGCGCCCGTTAACAGAAATATGTTGAGTGCCAGACTTTCTGCCCATAAACTCTTCTTGCCTCTTTTCCACAATGTTTTCTGAGCCCTAAGGAAGGGCTATAAATTTCTCCTTTAGGAAAGAGCTCCGGACTGACCTTTATTCTCAGCATCTTGTAGAGCCACATGTGTCCACAGTCACCTCTGTTCTCCACAAACAGCCCCTTTCTGTGGGTGAAAACATAGATTCTCAGAACGCTGTTTGATGTTATGTCAAACTATGTAAGCAGCAGTATGGTAGGTTCTCCTCCATAGTGGCTAAGATCTCCGTAGGTATTGTTTTTGTTGTTTGTTCGTTCGTTCATTTGTTTGTTTTCAGCATTTTTAAGTCGATTTAGAGTGCTAGGTATGGATATTTATTCTTTGCCGCAGAGCCTATCGTGGGCTTGGAATAAGCCCCTGGGATCCCCACCTCCCCCTCAGGACTACAAGTGAGCCACTACATTTGGCTTCTTTTCTCAAATGTATTTATTTACTGTGTATCCGTGTGAGTGTGTCTGTCTGTGCAAGTAGGTGGGTGCCACAGAGGATTCGCAGAGGGCTCAGTGGGTTCCAGGGATCAGGGTTGTGGCATCAGGCTTGGCAGCAAGTGCTTTTAACAGCTGAGCCATCTCCTCCTCAGCCCTCCATCTTCTTCCCTCATTTCCTCCTTCTCTCTCCCATTCCTAGTAACGCCCCCTTTTCGTTTCATGCAGTCTTTCTTCTGGGTTTGCTTATTGGGGAAGGGTCTCCTTGTGTGTAGTTTAAACTGTCCTGGAAATCCACAATATGGCCAGGCGAGGCTTGAACTCACAACTCTCTTGACAGTCTCTCAACACTGGGATTCTAGAAGTTCATCACTACTCCCAGCTTGGGATATTTCATTTTGGTTTTTTTGTTTTTCATTTATATTTTCGTTACATATATTCATCGCATGAGGAATGTGCTACACAGGCAAATTTTTTGCAAGTACATTCTGTGCGTTGAACATATCCTCTTATCTTCCGTTTCTTGCACCACTCCTCTTAGTCCCCTTTCCCCCCCTAGTGGTTTCAGTTCTACTTTCTTGTCATGTATACATTTACGGTTTTTATGTAATTTTTTTAAAATCTAGGAACTGCAAGAGCAAGAAAACATTCAATATTTTTCTTTCCGAAACTGATTCAACTGACTTACTATAATTATCTTCAGTTGCATCCATTTTCCTGCAAACAACTTAAATTTATTCTTTGTGACTTTATAAATGACATTTTCTCCATCTATTCCTTTGTTGCCGGACACCAAAGTTGTTTTTATAGCTTAACTATTGTGATGAAGGTTTTGCTTTTATGTTGCCTTTAAACTTTTTTCCTACTTTACTTATATTGTTTTTAACTATGTGTATGGGGGGAGGATACACCTGAGTGCAGGTGCCAAAGAGACCAGAGGCATCAGGTCCCTGGAGTTGAAATTTCAGGTAGTTGTGAGCCACCTGACTTGTGTGCTGGGACCTCTGCAAGGAGAATGTCACTTAACCACTGTGCCATCTCTCCAGACTCCTAATGTGCTTTCTTAAATTGTTTTATTGTTTGGAAGTTCCATATGTTCCTGTAGTGCATTTTAGTCATCCCCATCCCTCCATTTTCCTCCTTCTCACGTTGAAAGCCTTCTCAGTGAGTTCTCCAAACACATACTATAACTAAATAAAATGCAATACATTTTTTTAAAAAATACATGGTGCCTGGGTAACAACACTTCCAGTTGTCCTTTGGCCTCCACAGGGGAGGTGGGAAGGTTAAGAACCACTGGTGTGGGCTGTAGAGATGGCTCAGTGGTTAAGAGCACTGGCTGTACTTCCAGAAGTCCTGAGTTCAATTCCCAATAGCCACATGGTGACTTACAACTATCTGTAATGAGATCTGGTGTCTTCTTCAGGCCTGCAGGCATACATGCAGGCAGACACTGTACACGTACATAGTTAAATACATAAATGTTTAAAAAACAACAACAATAACACTGGTGCAAACAGATGTATATCTGCTTGGCACTATATGTATATCTTCTATCTGTGCCCAGATTACTATATTCCTGGTCTGTACCTCAGTGGATTCCAAGACCCAAGTCCTCACACCTTCTGGGCAGGAAACATAGCTCCAATGACCAAGCCACAGAGGTTAGAGTTGCCCCAGCACTGCCTCGCACTGTGATTGGCCTTTGGCTGGGTTCCTACACACACAGGAATTGGGGCCATGGAAATGGAAAGGGAGGAAGGAAAGTAGATAGGCTGGGGCTAGGGTGTGGCCTTAATTTAATATCCCCGTGCAGGGCTGGATGCCACCATCATCATGGACACTGCTGGGTATAACAAGTTTGGCTCTGCAATTGAAGAGGTCCCTAGAGGTAATGAGCAAGAAGATAAACTCATCATTCTCTGTGGGTTCTTCTGTTCTAATGTCTGGAGGGTTTTTTTGGGGGGGGATGAAGAGGAGAAGAGACAAAACCATACAATAGACACTGGTGTATGGGCAGGCCTGCAGGATGCTGTTGTCTGCACCCTGGGTGTGAGGAGGAGGAGATTCTGGGTGAGGACTTCCTAGGATCCTAAGGGCTGGGTCTTGGATTGGGAACAGGCATCACTTGAGTCTCCCACCCCCACCCCCACCCAGGAAACCTGTTTCAGGGTACAGTTTTCATTCCAGCCATAGACACCTTGTTACATAGAGTTCAGTTGCATCGCCTCAGAATTCTGACTCCATCACTCGGGACCATGTCGTGGTAGAGAAGATACGTAAGCTGTCTGTACCTCCATCCTGGAGGAATCTAGAATCCATTGGTATTCTACTAGGGCAGCTGGGACGCTGGGAGTACTACAAACAAAGGCTTTTCTTCCTGGTCTTGGCTCTCCTGATGGCCACAGTGCTATGGGCTCTCATTCTGAGCACCCTATTGTCTAAGGGTGAGTGATTTTTTTTTTAATGTGTACATGTATGTGTCTGTGTGAGGGTGTGCCATGAGTGTACAAGTGCCCACAGAGGCCAGACAGACATGAGACCCCCTAAAGCCGGACTTAGAGGCAGCTGTGAGTCTTGGCATGTGGGTGCTGAGAACTGAACTCAGGCTCTCTAGAGAGCAGATCACTTTCACCCTCTAAACCATCTCTCCAGCCTGTAAGAGTGATCCCTTAACAGGGACAAGTGGCACAGCGGGAAAGGCACAAACCTGCTTCCTCTGTAGTGCATCGGACGGGGTCCTTCCTGGAGGACAGTTAGTGTAAACCATGGTTCTCAACCTGTGGGTCATTACCAATTCGGAGGTTCAACTTCCCTTTCACAGGGGTCGCCTAAGACCATCAGGAAACACAGATGTTTACATTACGATTCATAGCAATAGCAAAATTACAGTTATGAAGTAGAAACTAAAGTAATTATATGGGGGGGCGGTCATCACAACATGAACAAGAGTATTAAAGGGTCACAGCACTAGGAAGATTGTGAACCACCAGTGTAAACCAAGCGTTGTGTCTATGCATTTTTTTTATCTCCTGGGTGCTGTATTCCTGGCCAGTGTCCCCGTGGATAACAAGACACAGGTCCTCACACCCTCTAAGCAAATGGAGGGTTCACAACTCTCTCTCTCTTCCATTTCTCTGCAGCCTCCAGGGAACGCGCAGCACTGCTCAGCAACCAGGACCTGCTGAGGACAAATGGTGCGGGTAGAGCTGCAGAGCAGGGCGTCTGCGCACCCTAGCGGTGGGAGAAGGGACTGCCAGGCATTGGGAGACTGGGTAGTGAATAGTTGAGGTGCCTGGAGTGGGACTTGGGAGAAAGGTGTGCCCTGACCTGATGTATGTGGGGGGTGTGTGTGCGTGTGTGCGTGCGTGCGTGCGTGCGTGCGTGCGTGCGTGCGTGCGTGCGTGCGTGTGTGTGTGTTTTGGGGTCATTTCAGCCTCAGAGCAGAAGTTGATGTTGAGTGCCCTGAAGGAGGACGTCGGAACCTGCGGAAACTGCTGTAAGAAACACGGGCTTGGGGAAGGCTTGCGAGCTGATGGGCAGATGGGCTGGGAAAGGTAAGTGGGAGTTGAGCTGGCTAGCCTGAAAAGACAGTCCCATCCCCACGTAGGCTCCATGACGAAAGCCCAGCTGCAAACCACACTCACCGAGTTTAAGGACACACGGGCAAAGCTGATGGAGCAACAGAGCACCCTTAAAGAACTGCAAGATCGTGGTAAGAGCCAAAGCTGAACACAATCCCCTGGTCCCTGACTTTCACCCCCTAACCATAGCC
The DNA here is from genome assembly GCF_903995435.1 of Acomys russatus. Lineage (NCBI taxonomy): Eukaryota > Metazoa > Chordata > Mammalia > Rodentia > Muridae > Acomys > Acomys russatus. Next base: position 29,461,190 of record NC_067155.1, read on the forward strand.
GCATCCACTCTTGGTTATACAGTCCTGGACCGTCAGGTCCCTGATGACTGAACTTAGCGCTTCACATGCTAGGCAGGCTCTCCACATCTGGGCCACGCCCAAGGCCCTCCTCACTTCAGTACTCTAAGCAGATGGTCTACCTTTGAGCCACTCCTCCAGACCCTCACTAGGGGATTCTAGGCAGGTACTCAAATACCAAGCTTACCACCAACACTCATTTTTACATTTTTATCTCGAGACAGGGTCTCAGTACATTGCCAAGGGTGACCTTAAACTCTCTGTGTAGCTCAAGTGAGCTTTGAATTTACAATCTTCCTCTGCCTCAGCTTTCTGGAATAACCGAAACCACCACACCCAGACTGATGTTATTCTTGACCCTGATACCAACCATGAACTGACCATAGACATAGATTTTGACCTGTAAATGACCTACCAATCTTATCCCTGGCTATAAATGTCCACTGTTCTGACCCTGTAGTGATCCAGGACTTGGCTAAAGCAGGCAGAGACCGTGAGAACATCCGCAGTGAGCTGTTCCGGGCACTGGAAGCTGTCAAGCACGGGAACAGTGAGCCAGAGAAGAGACTAGGGATGCGGGAGGGGTGGACCTAGCCGGGGCTTTCAAGGTTTCCATTTCCCCCAGATACATCCTTTGGCCTAAGCCTTGTTTCCGTGGAATCCAACACCCCCCATTGCAGTCCAATGGCCCCATTCTATACAATCCATCTCTTTAACATTCTCCACCCAACAGGCTCCTGTGAGCTGTGCCCACCATCATGGCTACTCTTCCAAGGCTCCTGCTACTATTTCTCTGAGACTCAGGCCGTGTGGGACACGGCACAGAGCCACTGTGCAGGCCAAGGTGCCCACCTGGTGATTGTCAGCAACCTGGACGAGCAGGTACACAGCTGGGACTTGGCAAAGGAGAAGCAGAGTTTGCCTGAAGTGGTGTGGACCAGAGTGTCAGGCAGACTTGGGTGGCTGATGTTGCCACTCCCTTCCAGGGCTTTCTGAGTCAGCACACACGTGGCCGAGGCTATTGGTTGGGTCTGAGAGCAATCCGCCACCTCGGCAAGATTCAAGGCTACCAGTGGGTGGATGGAATCTCACTCACCTTCAGGTAAGAAGGATCCAAGACGGATTTGGAAAAATGCTTTTGGATATCTAAAGACTAGATTCCTGGGAGCGGGTTGTTGTTGGTGCCCTGATGGGCATGTATATGACACATGCGTAGCTGTGAGCATTCATGCATGCTCATTCAAAGACTAGGGGAAAGCTCTGGGTATTCTATTCTATAATTTCCTGCACTACTCCACTAAGACAAGGTCTCTCAATAAACCTGGATGTAGCTTGACAAACAGCCAGAAAGCCCCAGGTCCTCTCCTGTCTCTAAACCGCACGCTCCTAGAGCTACAAACACATACACAGCCATGCCTCGCTTTTTATGTGAGTGCTTGGGATGTGAACTCCGGTCTTTATATTTGTATAACAAGCATTCCTTTCTACTGAGAGATCTCCTCAGCCTCTGAATTAGCCTTTTAAGAATAGTAACGCTAGACCACGGGAATTGACGTAAGGGTTAAATTCTGGGGCCTCGCAGATGTACACTGCATGTAAAAACCCACATTAGACATTTGAGGAGTCTACAGCAGAGCCAAGCAGCAAGCAATCCAAGGCCTTGGAAAGGAAGGATGAACCCTAGGTCTATGCTCAGCCCAGACTCACCGTAACACTCGCACTTAACCACGACAGCCACTGGAACTCTGGCGAGCCCAATGATTCCAGAGGTCAGGAGGACTGTATCATGATGCTACACTCAGGGCTATGGAATGACGCGCCGTGTGCCAATGAGAGAGACGGCTGGATCTGTGAGAAGAGGAGCAGCTGCTGACACCACCCAGTGTCCCAGGACCACGCCCACTGCCTCAGAGTGAATCACAACTGTGGCTCCTGTGCCTTGGGCCCACTATCAGGGCTTTGTTTTGGTTTTTTGGTTTTTTTTTTTTCCCTAATGCGCCATTAATAAGAGCTACTAAGCCAGACCAGTACATGCTTTGGAGACCCCCAGATCCAACTAAAAAGAAACACCCTAAATATCCCATCTAACCTGACTTTTGTCGGTCTCCAAATGACTTCTCTAAAACCCTAGCCATCCAATCCCCTACCTGCTTTAGTAGACACAGTGTTGGAGCTGTTGCATCTTCCTGCATTTCCCTATTCCATCCCTCTGACTTGGAACTATCTTCACAGAAAAGGGGAGCATCAATAAATATTTGAAAAATGAATCTAGGCTCTGGGTCTATATCAGAAAAGAATCATCTTCATATCCCACAAAGGGACATACAAAGTTAAAAGTAATTTATTTTCCCAGGAAGGGTATGCCAGAACCCAACCTGGGCTAACAAAGAGCACGCTTAGCCAAAATGGCCTCTGTCTTTTATGCCTGATGTAAGTGGTGACTGCATCTCATCCCATTGGTGGAGGCTCAGCTTTAAAACGTGATGGGCTAATTGGAACAAAGAGGAAGTGGGAAGTTCAGAAAATGTGGGCCCTTGTCTGGAGGAATACCTTTGCTATTAAAAGGCTGCTCACAGTTCTCATCTCTTCATTTTACAATTTTAACACACACTCTCATTTTTTATTTGCAGTTCCCACCACCCCCCCCCCCCCGAGACAAGGTTTCTCAATCTTGGCTGTCCTGGACTCACTTTGTAGACCAGGCTGGCTTCAGACTCATGGAGATCAGCCAACCTCTGCCTTCCAGAGTGCTGGGATTACAGGCGTGTGCTGCTGCACCCAGCTAACTTGCCCCCACTTTTAAGAGGTAACCTGAACTGCCATTGTGGAATCACGACAATGACCAATCTAGGTTTTTTTTTTCCTACTGGAAGGAGTCAGTGGGCATGGCAGCCAGAATATCCCTCCAGTGGACCTATCTAAAAGACCCCCCCAAAGTGCTGGTGGTTTCATTTGTACAACACTAAGGTGTAGGGAGGAAAAGACATCCTTGTCTGGTACCTGAACAGAGATGTGAAAGAGAAATGAAGGCAAAAGTTCATAGCATTAAAAGTCTGAGGCAGGGGACCAGGAGAAACCAGAGCAGAGATGCCCTTTTAAATGTCCAAATCAAAGTCCGTTAGAATAGTTTGGTAGGCTCACAAAAGCGTCCATCTCGTGAGTCCACTATTGTCTTTCTTTGGCCTCTGAGTCTCGTCTCCAGAGTGTTGAACCTCGGGTCTGCTTTCAGATGCTGTGTTAGATGTTTTGAGTGGCTCGAATCACAATGTGAGGCCCCTCTCAGATGGCTCAGAGAGAGGGAGAGAGAGAGAGAGAGAGAGAGAGAGAGGAGAAATGTAAGCACCATTTAATTCTTTAGGTTAAAATAATAGTGGGCCTGTCTGTCTGGGTTCCAGATAAGCACTAAAGTTTTGAATTGAGCCAAGGCCTGAAATCTCTTATATCTGGGCATCATTTTCCTTATTAAGAAGGAAGTAATTAGCCAGGCGGTGGTAGCACATGCCTTTAATCCCAGCACTGGGGAGGCAGAGGCAGGTGGATCGCTGTGAGTTTGAGGCCAGCCTGGTCTACAAAGTGAGTCTAGGATGGCCAAGGGTACATAGAGAAACCCTGACTTGAAAAACAAAAACAAGTAAAAGGAAGTAATTAGTGATTCATAGTTGTCTAAATAACATCTTATGTGTATTTATGTCTAATATCTGGAGAGGGCAGCCTCTTGGACTGTGACAGAAACACCAGTCATTTCCATCTTTGATTCTTTCTCCTTGTAGCTGACCAAAATTGATGGCTTTTATTTAACCTCCGTGGTCACTTAGGGATCATGTTCTCAGGAGTCACTGGGACTTGCAAGAAACCTCTAGGCTCATCCATTTCATCAGCTGTGCCATCTATGTGACAAGTCAGAGGCCATGCTTAGCCACGGCTTCACTTAGAAGCATGATTCTCTGTGCTGACCCTCCTCTTTGTAGACCAAACAATGGCTAGAGCCACTGGTGGGGTCTCCGTGGCTGCCATGAACAAGAGTTACAGGATGTTTTGAGGGATTTCTTACAGTCCTCTGGGGCGTCGCTGACTCTGGAAGGCAAGGGGAGCAGTATTCTCCCTCTTAGGCCTTCCAATCACATCAGTGTAGCCTTCCGGTGTGGTTATTAAACACTCAGTAGTTACACCAGTCTTGTACTGCCTAACATTTAGGTAAAGGTTGGGCAAAACCAAACCTTTTAGCTTAATTAATTTAAGCAAGGGTCAACATTTTGAACTTTGACACCAATGTACTGAACTTTTAACCTTAGAAATTTTAACGTGTATATCATGTCTAAGTCTCATCTTTTAGATACCTTAAATGGCTTATTTGGGCTTTCATAACTCAGACAAACTTTCTGGTTTGTTTTAATGTCATGAAACATAGTACCAGTAATGAATTTATCATCCGTTGTAAGAATTTGGGAGGGAAACAACTTAGCAATTCTACCCTTTCCTTGTAAAATCCCAATGACAAATCAAGGTTTGATTCGACTAAGTTCATCCTAGAGAACCAATGAGTTTATTGGACTTACTTATGGGGAACGAGTGAATTTACTGGACTTGGTTTTCAGCATAAATGAGGGGCTACTGACAGATGGAAAGGTGATACAAAAATAGCCTCTCTGGAAAGACTTCATCCAGTATGGGTGACGGCTTTCCCACAGGTGCGCAGGTGGAGCTCGCGTTCCCTGTTCATGCCAACCTTATATACCCTAGCTGAGCCCCAAGAACAATAGGCCAAGTTCAGTTAGGGCAGAATTGTATACGACTGGCCAGGAAAAGTGAATGGATACTCAGATAAGCCTCCAATGACCCAGCCCATCCCCTCCTTCTATGAAGCAACAGCAACAGTCAAAAAAAAAGCCCAGCTGTGGGAGCTGGAGAGATGTCTCTGTGATTAAGAGCACTGGCTGCTCTTCCAGAGGTCCTGAGTTCAATTCCCAGAAACCACACAGTGGCTCACAACCATCTGTAATGTGATCTGATGTCCTTTTCTGGCCTGCAGGTGTACATGCAGACAGAGCACTCGTATATATTAAATAAATTTTTATTTTTTTTAAAAAAGCCCAGCTGTGATGATCTTTTGTGAGCAAGCCTAGTGGACATGATGAAGATGGCAGCTGGTCCTCTCAGAAAGTTGTGCTCTACGATACCACATGAATAAAGCAAAGCTGAATCTCAATAACATGCCAATGTAATTGCATTAGCTGTACACACATACTGTTAAACTAGGGGATTTGTGTGGCCCCAGATAAACCTTACAGAAGTCACAGTCTTTATAACGGTACACAAAGTGGACTGCCGTAATAATGCCTTTGGTTTGGAATGCGTGTGAAAAGCAGAGAGAAGCACCAGACACGCGGAAAAGATCACCAGACTGATGTCTGCGGCATCCAAAAGGACCCAGCTAATGAAACGCTCTCAGACTATGGCAGGAGCTAAAATAAGTTAGAAGAAAAAAAAAGTTAGGCATCAGCTTGCTCTTTCCTTACCTTGCCCATGTAAGTGTAGCTGCAAAGGAAAACCAGAAGCCGCAGTACCAAGGCTCAGTAGGGCAGAAACAGAAGCAGACAACAAACACGGTGAAAGGAGACTCAGAAGGTAAGAGCTTGCCGGCCTGGTGGTGCACACCTTTAACCCCAGCACTCTGGGAGGCTGAGGCAGGCACATCTCTGTCAGTTCAAAGCCAGCCTGGTCTACAAAGGGGGTTCCAGGACAGCTGGGGCTACACAGCTGTTTATTTTTTTGTTTGTTTTTGTTTGAAAACAAAAGCAAAGAAACAAGTAAACAAAAAGGCCCTATAGCTACTCTATGACGTCCTCCAAATTCAGTTGATAGCCTACACTACACTAAGAAGACTTGAAGACAGGAACTTTTTTCACTCTGCACTGCTTCCTCCTTGATTCTTCTCGCTTTAGCACAGTGCTTTATTCAGAGGGTGCAGGGACCATAAATGGGCCTTAGATTGTCTGTATTTTTATTTCATCTTCAGTCGGTTATAGATGGACACAAAAATGTGACCTAGGATATAACAGAGGAGTGCAAGAAAGAGTAAAACCTAGAGAGGGGGCAGGGCGTGCACTCGCCTGTGACGGTGTGTGGAAGTCAGGGCTCAACATAGACTGTCTACCTAAATGACCCTCAACCTTATTTTTTGACATAGTCCCTCATTAAACCTAAACCTAGAGATCACCAATTCAGCTGGCAATCCAGCCTCATGGGATCCTATCTATCTATCTCTCTATCTCTATCTCTCTATCTCTCCCTCTCCCCTCCCCCACTGGCCCATCTCTCCAACACACGTCAACTTGCTTTCTTTTTTTGGAAAGAAACTTATGCTGAGATGCTGTAGCAGATGCTCCCTGTCACCTATTTTAATAGATTACAGGCAGCACGAGATAACAGCCTAGGAAAAGAAGAGAAACTGCCTTGGTTGTGGCCACACAGTCCTTTCTGTCGGGTGACAAAACCAGGAAACACATCCCAGAGAGGAGCCTTGAGAAACAATGGAATTTTGGAAAATAGATCTTAAAATATGTGGAGCATGCCTCTAGAAGGCTCAGTGAGAACCAAGGAAAGCTGTGAGATTACAATGTGGAAAATATGGGCTGGAGAGATGGCTCAGCTGTTAAAGGCTAGACTCACAACCAAAAATATAAAATGTCGAAAATATGCAGGAGTTCCAATTGAGCTTTCTTTAGCAACTTGGGACTTCTAGTCCAAACTCACCCTGCATTCCCAAAGTTTCCTACTTCCTTTTTGCAGATCTGGGGGCTCTCTAAGAGTTTCCAAAACGTATTAGTTCTCACAGTACAGGGTCCAGAATTAAGGTGGCTGGAAGCTTTCTGAATGCCTTGCCTGTGATCAGTGGAAGAGGAAGCAAAGGACACCACTGACAATATGGAACCCATCCACCCACCATTAGCATCCCCTCCTAACTACCCTCATCAACTCCAAACAAAGCCCTGTCCCAGACCACCCCTGGTCTACTTTTTCCTAACTTTGAAAATTTTATGTTGTGTGGGTGATGTGGATGTCTCCACACACACCTGTGGAAGTCAGAACTTGCAGGAGTCAGTTTTCACTTTCCACTGGGTGAGTTCTGGGAATGGAACACAAGTCACCAAGCTTAGCAGGAAGTGTCTTTGCCCACTGTGCCACCTCCCATGCCCTGGTCTACTGTCTGTCCATTTGACTTATTTTTTTTTTAATTCCATATACAAACAAAGGACCCATAAAAAAGAGCAAGAAATGTTCTGGACGGTGGGAAATAGAGCAGTAATGAAATACAAGCAATAGAAAAAAAAAAAACCAGATATGGGTGAATGAGATGCCCCACACAGTTTGGGGCATGTGAATGAATACCTGGTCCAAATTGGTGTCTGTTTGGGTAGAGATGGGGGAGGAAGTGTGTCACTGAGCAGAGGCAGGCTTTGAGGTCACGTTATGTCAAGTTAGCTCTCTGCTTCATGCTGGCAGCTCAGGATGTAAGCTCTCGGCTACCTCTCTAGCTGCTTTCTGCCTCCCATGTCTACTCTGCCATCATTGTCTCTTACCCTCTGGAAGCACAGGCCCTACATAACCTCTTTCCTCTATAAATTGCCTTGACCATGTTGTTTTATCATAGCAGCAGAAGAGTAACTAAGGCAGGGACTGAGAGAAGAGAGGGATGGAAGAGGGGCAGTAGGGGAGGGGAATGAAGCAGAATAAAATATGGTATATTTGCTTGGAGACACCATGTTTTTTACTTTGTGGAGAATGTCCTGTCCATTGGCTAGATATGGGTAGGGGTTTGAAGCTTACGGCCTATATTATCCTTGGCTGATACCATAGTTTGAGCGGGACCCCTGGGCCCAAATCTGCCTATCATAATTTTCTTCTTGTAGGTTTCTAGGATCCTAGTGGAGAGTGGAGTCTGACTTTCAGACATACTCTGGTGCCTCATATTTGACTACATCCCCTGAACGGGGAGACCTGGTGGCACTCAGAGGAAGGATAGCAGGCTACCAAGAAGAGACTTGATACCCTATGAGCATACACAGGGGGAGGAGGTCCCCCTCAGGAACAGTCATAGGGGAGGGGAGTAAGGGGAAAATGTGAGGGAGGGAGGAATGGGAGAATACAAGGGAGGGGATAACCATTGAGATGTAATATGAATAAATTAATAAAATAAAATTTTAAAAAAGAATATTACTTTGTACACTAGCCTCAAAAAAAGAGGTTAAAAACTTTGTCACAATACCTAGACAGGTTCAAGCCAGATGGTGTCACGGAGTCTAGAGTGGGAAGTAGAAATGTGCTCCCACTCCTGAACAAGCTGGTATCTGAACTAGATCCCTGCTGGCAAAACAAAAGTCGGTTTTCTTTAATGGAGTCTCACTGGTTTATTAACTACACCTCACAACAGGCCCCCAAGGCCAGGAGTAGTTAGCCAACACAAAATGAAGTCAATGGTGGTTTTTTGTAGTCTTTATGTTTCATTTTTGCTTTATTCAAGGTTTTTTGTTTTGTTTTGTTTTGTTTTGTTTTTTGTTATTGGTCTTTTGCTTGTATATTTTGGTTTCTATTTTTTGTGTTTTGTGGGGATTTGTGTATGTGTTTCTTACATTTTTTGTTTGTTTTTGGGTTTTGTTTGTTTTTAAGAGAAGAGGGTATGGAGTTAGGGAATTAGAAAGGGTCTAGGAGTTCAGGGAGGGAGAAAGCATGATCAGAACATGTTGTATGATTTTTTTCAATTAAAAAAAATAAAATAGAAGCTATATTGCTGGGGAAGGAGAGATAGTTCAATGGGCAAAAGCCCTTTCTGTGAAATCATAGAGAACTGAGTTCAAGTCCCCAGCACCTACATAAATAATAGGGCATAGGCAATGCGTGACTTAATCCCCTATGAGTGGAGACAGGAGGAGAACTGGGGATTTCTAGCCTCTAATCCATCTCTAAACTCATGGAGAGATCTCAAAGAAAAAAGGCAGAAAGTGACATATCAGGAAAGTCACTGTCATCATCTGGACTCCATATACATAAGCATAGGTGTGTGCATTGGCATACGTATACAAACACCATCCGCATGCACTCACAAACATATGTACATGTGTGCATACAGAAACTAGATTGGTTATATTTTTATAATGTGAAAGTTCCCATAAACCTTGACGCTAAGAAACTGAAGCTTCCAGCCATGGAGATGGCTCAGTGAGTGAAGTGTTTGTTCTGCAAGCATCAGGATCTAAGTTCGATCCCCAGCATTTTTTTTTAATTCTGAATGTGGTGGGATGAGGTTGAAGCCCCAGTGCTTGGAATTAGAGACAGGGGGTCCCTGGAGCTTGCTAGTCAGCCAGCCTAGGATAATCAACGGGCTCCAGGTCTGGGCAAGACTCAAAAATCAAAGTGCATGACTTCTGAAGAACAAAACCCGAAGCTGACTTGACCTACACACACACACACACACACACACACACACACACGTCCAGTGTGACCACAAACTAGAGTCTCCTGGAAAAGAGAACCTCAACTGAGGAGTTACCCCCATCAAATAGGTCTCTGAGCATGTCTATAGGACATTTTCTTGATTGATGATCGACATTGGGAGATTTCCCCCCACCATCAGTAGTAGTGTTACCCCCGGGTTGGTGATCTTGGGGTCTAATAAGAAGGCTAGCTAAGCAAGCCTTGGGGAGCAAGCCAGTGAGCGGCACCCCTCCATAGTCTTGGCTTCAGTTTTGTGATCCTACCTGATTTCCCTCACTGGTGAACAGGGACCTGTAAACTGAGGTAAATCCTTTCCTTTTCCAAGTTAATTTTGGTTAGTATTTTGTCACTCAGCAGAGAAATAAACTAGAACCTGCACCTACACACACACACACACACACGTGAACCCACAGGGACACACACATACTCCACATACATTGAGTGTATTACATGTACACATTGAACCATATAGGACACATAACCTACTATCTCTAGACACTTTCAGCATGTTTTCTTAACATCATCCATGCCCTTACATGAATCAGTGTTTTGCCCTTTTTATTGCAAAGTCATATGACACTGTGTGACTTGACCATCATTTAAATATATGAGTACCTGTCGATAGATGTTTAGATTGCTTGCATATAAATTAATATATATTAAACCTCCATGAATGTTCTTTTACAGCTTTCTGTTGCTATAACAAATCACTTGAGACTAAATCATTTGTAAAGAACAAAAATGTACTTGGCCTTGGAATCTGGGCAACCCCAAAAACATGGTAACGATATCTAGGAAAAAGCTTATATTAGATTTATTTATTCGTTTATACGGAGGTGTATGCGGGTTAGCATGCACACATACATTAATTAGGGTGTCCATGGAGACCAGAAGAGGGCATCGGAGTTATACGTGTTTATGAACTACCCATTGTGAGTGCTGGTAACTGAACTCTGGTCCTCTGCAAGAGCAGAAGGTGATCTTAACCACTGAGTCATCTCTCCAACCACATGTAAGGGCCCTTTTGATTCATGTATTCACCTATTTTTCATTACTCAAACAAAAAGACCCATGGCAAGATACATTGTAGAGAAAAGAAAAGGGCTGAGGTCATGGTTCGATAAGTAAAGTGTTAGGACCCGACTTCAGGTCCCCTGGACCCACATAAATACCAGGCATGACAGGGCACGTCTGAAGGTCACTGTTGTGGAAATGAAATGAATGGATCCTGGCATGGGGATTTGCATCCAGCCAGTAAAGGCAGAATGACAAGCCCCAGTCTAGTAAGACCCTGCCTCAAAAAAGTAAGGTGAAGTGAGGAATGAAGGGCTGAGAAAATTCCCTGACACTGACCTCTGGCTTCCATATGCAATTGTACGCCCATACACACACATCCATACATATATGTGTTCACACATACACACATATACACACAACCAAAAAAGATAAGTAAATAAATATTAAAAATTGAAATTGTCTGATTTTTTTCGCCCAAAGCAAAGGAGTTTGTTTGTCACATTATTGGAAGGTTAAAAGCTGAAACAGCTCTGGTCAGAGTCACTTGGCCACATCACATCGTGACAGATAACGTCATGACGGAAATACACGGCTTGGTTACTTTTCCATTGTGGTGACCAAATAAGCAACAAGCAGCCGAACAAAAGGAGGATTTATTCTGCCTCACAGTTCAAGAGGTTCTGTGCGTTGTGATGGAAAAGTCACAGCGGAGGCGAGAGCTTGAGGCAGTGGGTCACGTGGGACCCACAGTCGGGGAAGCAGAGAATAGCGGACACTCCAATCAGCTCACTCTCTGCTTTTTATTCCGTCTGGAACCCACCACATGGAACCGGTGCCACTCATAGGTCTTCCTGCCTCAGGCAACCTGATCTGGAAACCTTCTCACAGAAATGCCCAGAGGCTTGTCTCTTGGGTGCTTCTAGAGTCCAGAATCTAGACCTTTTCAAACAGTCAATGGTAACAATCAAAGTCGGTGCTTAACTTTGAAAAAAAAAAAAAAACCTGCCAGTTTCTCACGGTTTCTGTATCATCCAACACTCCTACTACCTCTCCCTTGGAGTTTCAGGGAACATCCTAGAAGATAAAGAATTTAAGGGCAAGAAAATTCGGGGGGAGGAGAGGGCTGTGAAATGCTGTCTTCTTGACATGACATGAGCATTGCAGTCATGACCTCACAGGAGCAGAAGTCATCTGAGTGGGTGGGCCTGCACCAGACTCAGCCTGTCAATAGTCAATCGTGAATCAAGGAAGAGCTCTCAGGACCCTACCACCCCCTGCTGAATTATTGGCTATTGTTGAATTCTCAGGGGAGGAAGGCATCATCTGCAGTGGCATACCCAACCTTAAGCCTATCAGGCCCCAGCAAATAATGGTTCCGAACCTACGGTCACACAAATGGTCTTAGTCAAACTCAGTAGGTCACAAAATAAAACAAAAGTCTTGCATGGGGGATAGGGGCCTGTAGGAGGTTTAAAAGGTTTGAGGAAATCAGAGAGGTGACAGTAATCAAAAGACACTGTGTGCGTGTTCAAAACTGTCAAAGAACAAAAATCAATCTTTTATTATTTATTTACCCTGGATGAGATGGGCACACCTTGGGTGGGAGGTTGGAAGACAATTCAATGAAATCTATTCTCTCCTTACATTATCTCTCCTTCCAAGTGCCAAACCTGGTGGTCAGCATCTTTATCTGCTGACCTATCTTGCCAGCCTGGGAGACCCAAATGTAATGAAAGCAAAAAGGAAAAGGTGGTTGGGGGGGGGGCCAGGGGGAGGGAAACAAACCCTACCACAATCAAAGCATGGACACCCTGGTTACTCCAGGAGGAGAAATTTTTCTTTTAGCCCAGAGTTTGTGTAATTCTGTAGCCCAGATGGAGTTGCTTAGTTTGACACTGAGGAGAAAGGCAGGAAGTGAAACAAGAAGTTGAGGCAGATAATGGAGTTGGACAGGAAACGGTGGTAACATGTGTTTGGCTGCATGTGTTTTTGTGGAATGCAATTCCCTTCTGTGGTTTTGGTTGGGTTCTGTTTTTGCTTTTTTTTTTTTTTTTTTTTTTTTTTGTTTCTGTAAGGTGGGGTCTCATCTATCCCCAGGATGGCCTCATACTATGTAATCTAGGCCACCTCCAAGCCCACCAACACCCTGCCTTTGCCTCTGGGGTGCTGAGGTTGTGGATGTGCACCACCAAGGTGCAGCTCAGATACACCTAGAAAGAGATCAAAAGATGTTAAGGACACTCAGCAAGTTAATGTCCCCTGCTCTTGTGACCAGAGCAGCGGTTAACATGGATGTGCAGGTGTCTCTCCGGTAGGATACAGATCCCTTTGGGGACATGCGCAGGAGTGGTTTCACTGTATCATATAGTAGATTGTTCTAGAATGCTTTCTATTGCTGTGATAAAACACTTACCAAAAGCAACTTGAAAAAGTAAGGGTTTATTTATTTGGCTTGCAAATACCAATCAGTTGACCACTGAAGTCAGGCATGAACTCAAGAGGAACAGAGGCAGAAACCATGGAGGAATGGTGCTTGTGGTCTTGAGCTCAGGTGTGTGTTCAGCTGCTTTCTCATACATGTCAAGTCCAGCTGCACAGGGGTGGCACCACCCACAGTAGTTCATAAAAAGAAAAAAATCAGGGAAAAGGCACACAGGCACGCTCAAGGTCAATCTGATGGTGACAATTCCTCAGCTGAGGTTCCATTCTTCCCAGGGAACTCTAGCCTGTCAAGTCGACGAAAATTAACCAACACAACTGACCTCTTGTCAACTTAACACATGAACGTAACACTGCTGAACCATAGCCTTTCCTTTCCCGTTTACCCCCGAGATTGCACGTTACTATCACAGCTTCAAAATTAATATAACTCTCAAATTCCCCACAGTCCTTGAATTTTTTCAGCACCTTAAAAGTCCAAAAGTCTCTTTTAAAGTTCAGTGATTCTTAACTGTGGGATCCTGTACAGTCCAAAATAGATTAAATACTGTCTTAGTCCAAGAGAGAAGAGCCAGGGCACGATTACAATACGATCGAAGAAAAAAACCAAACGCTAACCGTAACTAGGTCAGCTCCCGATGTCTGGTAACTACTATTCATAATCATCCAGGCTCCATAGGACTTGAGTTGTCCCGTCTCTCCAGTTCTGCCATCTGAAACATCTACAGCTTTTCTTGTAAGCTCAGGAAAGCCCTACTCATACCTGCCACTGTCCTAGCTAGTTATCCTACAGTTGTGACATTTCCAATATGCGGCAGTTTCACCTTCCCTAGTGACCTTTCCTGACCTCTCCCAGTGCCAAGCTCCAGCCACACTCTCCAGAAACTTCAGCCACGTGGCTTTTATACCACCAAAGCCAATATACGTGGGAAACTGTTACAGGTTGCCAAGTTCATCTGCCAGCCTGAGATGCCCTCTCTGGACCACAGCTGGCTCAGCTGTGTGCTGAGCCTGAGGAAACGCTCCCAGGTGATTTCACCTCAGTGATGCTGGTCTCTTGTGAGTTACAGATGATTCTTCAGCCCTGGCTAACCAGCACCAATTGTCTCAGTAAAGCAAAGGTTTCACTTCAGTGTTTCTAGTCTCCTGTTTATCACAGATGATTACAACCCGCCCCCCACCCCACCCCCGCCGGCTCACCAGAAACCACAGAGTCTCACTTAAAATATTACACAAACAGCCGATAGAGTTTTTGAAGACTGTCAAAATGTTCTTTTAAAACTTCACTTCCAGGCCACATTGTCTGCATTTCTCCCAGTATTCTCGTCCTCCAGTCTCCAACACTATAGACCAATAAGATCTAAGTGTTCAACGGCTGTTTCAGCTCAAAGTGCTTCCACAATCCTGCCAAAATAACAACACTGTCAGATCCATCACAGCAAGATCCCATTTTCTGGTGCCAATTTCTGTTCTAGTTTGATTTCTGTTGTGATAAAAAAAAAAAACTTACCAAAGTCAACTTGGGGAGAAAAGTATTTGACTTACACGTCTTGGTCACAGTTGACCACTAAGGAAACTTGAGCAGGGACTCAAAGAAGAGCAGAGGCGGGGACCTTATAGTCATCAGCTACCTTTCTTACGCCTTTCAGACCCACCTCCCTCCCACGTCAATCAACAATCAAGAGAAATACCTCACAGATGTACCCACAAGCTGATCTGCTAGAGGTAATTCATCCACCGAGGTTCTCTCTTCCCAAGTGATTCTGGCTTGTGTCAAATTGACAGAAACTAATGAACACACAGATCTAATTTTTTTTTTAGTTTTTCCAGAAAGCTCCCCAATTGATTTCCATATCTCAACTAGATTATGCTTCCACCAGAAGTGAATGAGGTTCCCTTTCCTCAAATCCTAGGAAACGTTTGTTGTCAGGACTTTTCTTTTAAATTTTTTAAATTACATTTATCTATTTCTTTACTTAGTAGCAGGGCCGGCACTACCACCGTGGGTTTGTGGAAGTCCAGAGGACAAATTTCAAGACAATTTTCTCCTTCTACCACATGAGCCCTGGGCATGGAATTCAGGTCATCAGATTCAACAGCTATGCCTTTGCCCACAGAGCCATTCAGCCAATGCAGTCCATAGATTTCTTAATGGTAATCTTTCTGACGGGGCTGAGAAGTCTATCAACAGATGCGTAGATAATGAAAATGGGATTGTGTGTATACACACACACATACACACACACACACACACACACACACACACACACACACACACTGGAAATTTATCCAGCTGTAAGGAAAAATAAAATCCTCAAGTTTGGGGACCTCAGGCCACCTGGCGGGACAGGGCTGCCGCGCGTCGAGGAGCCGTGCGGCCCCAGGGCCAGGGGTTCAAAAGATGAGGTCCTCAATGCATTCTGAGGAGGAGGATTCTGTTCCAGAGCTACACAGAAATGTTCACCCCGGAGAGCAGCCTGATTGGGAGGAAACACTTAGCACAATGTATTAGAAATACCCAAGCTGAGATCATTCAAGATGGCATCAATCGTACACTGTCTGATCCGTGGAACAGCAGTGACTGCACAGTCAACAAAGGACCATACTGCGAGCTCCAAAACACAGTGCTGGTGTTTCCCAGAAAGAAAGAAATTCTGCCATGTGGATCATCCATGCCCTCCCACCACAGGACCATGGGATCACGGTCAAGTGAGCTCCCAGGGACCCCAGGCCATCATCACTGCCTCTGATTTTAGGGATGGCATTTGAAGAGGGGGTGCTGTTCGAGTCGAGCCCAAGCAAGGACTGCACCACCCACACCATAGGCCTCATGGACCTCCTCTCACGGGCTTGGGCCATGCTCAGTGCTGAGAGGTAGATTGTGCAGAGGTGGACACGAGAGGCAGCACCGAGGCAGGAGCCCATGGCAGATGGAGCAGGCGATGGAACCAGAGCCACAAGTTCCCTGGGACAAGCAGCTGAGCTGGCCCAACATCAATGGTTTCTGCGAGCTACTCAAAGAAGACTTTGAGGGGCCTCCACTTGCCACCTGCTTGATGTCTCACAAGATCCAGTACCCACAGGAGTAGGAGGCCATATAGACCTTGACGGCCAGTAACAATCTGGCAAATTGAACGGGAGCAGGAGAGCTGGCCCTTAGGACGCGGGAGTAGGTGAGCCAGCCCTGGGGACATGGGAGCCTGAGAGCTGGCCCTGCCTTGAGGATGCAGGAGCTGGAGAGCCGGCCCTGACCTGAGGACACAGAAGCCGGTAAGCCGGCCCTGCCCCAGTGGCATGGTGGTGGGAGAGAGGGCCCTGCCCTGGAGACGCAGGAGCAGGTGGGCCGGCCATGCCCTGATGGCCCTGCCAGAATGACATGGGATCAAGAGAGAAGGCCCTGCCCTGAGGACAAGGGAGTGGGCCCTGATCCAGGGCTCTGAGTGAACCTCACCCCAACATATACCCCATGTATGACCTGCTGGAACACATGAAGTGACCGGACCTGAAGATTCAAAGATTAAGAATCTCCTTGACAGGCTGGGTGTAGTGGCACACGCCTTTAATCCCAGCACTCAGGAGGCAGAGGCAGGTGGATCGCTGTGAGTTCGAGGTCAATCTGATCTACAAAGCGAGTCTAGGACAGCTAAGGCTACACGGAGAAACCCTGTCTCGAAAAAGAAAAAAGAAAAAATCTCCTTGACACACAGCAACAATGGGATATCCAACAACAGTCCCAGTGAGGATCCGGAAACAATAGTGTAGGCCTCAAACCAGACCCACGACTATAGCAATGAACACTTGAAAATAAACATGTGCAGGCAAAAGGCTATATGACATGATGCACTGCAGCTTCTATGACAAGACTTTTTGTTTGTCTGTTTGTTTTATTTTACTGGGCGAGGGGAGAGGGATTTTGGTGCATGATGTGTAAATCGTAGACATTCAATAAAAGTACAAAAATAAACCAAAAAAGCCTAAATAAATAAAAATTTTTGTAGCACATGCTGGCAAGGCAGGCCTATATTTCACTTTAATGTGTCTCGAGTGTGCCCCATGATAACAGATGAGAGGTAAATACTTTTGATTAATGACATTTTTGCTACATTTGAAATTGGTTTTGATAACGACAGGACGCTACTCACTATTTTTCTAGCATGAGGAAGGACACACTAATAAAACTGTAGTTCTCACTGAAGGAACTAAGGGACCCTCCTGCTATGTTCAGACTCAGCTGACAGTGTCTGACAAACCTTGTACATTGTATATTCATATGCAATTTAAGTAGGTTCATAATAATTAAATTATATAATTGTATAATTATATAATAATAAATTAGATTTCTGTAACATAGTATATTTTTGAGCAAATAATGAAAACAACACCAAGAAGAATACATAGCCAGCCAAAAATATCTGCATGCTGCATTTGAATCATTTGTTAGTGTTTAAGTAAAATTATTTCATTCTTCTGAAAAAAAAAAATAAAATAAAATAAAAAATTTTTTAAATCCTCAAATTTAAAAAAAAAAAAAAAAAAAAAAACAAAAAAAAAAAAAATAAAAAATAAAAAATAAAAAAAAATAAATCCTCAAATTTGCAGGTTAAAAAGAAATGGATGGACCTGGAAAGTGTATCAAGTAAGGTGAACCAGACTTAGAAAGACAAAAACTGCATGTTCTGTCTCATGTGCAGATCCATACGTATAATATTTATATGTGTGCATGTAAGCCAGGCTGAATGTGGGCACAGGCTATGTAGTGAGAATGGAAACCACAAGACTGGGGAAGGGACTTCCAGGAGAGGGGGAGAGCAATGGGACACATGACACTTGAAATGGAAAAAGGGGCAGATGGTAGGGTTCAAAGTGGGGAGGCCTGGCGGCACTCAGAGGAAGGACAGCAGGCTACCAAGAAGAGACTGGATACCCTATGAGCATACACACAGGGAGGAAGTCCCCCTCAGGAACAGTCATAGGGGAGGGGAGTAAGGGGAAAATGGGAGGGAGGGAGGAATGGGAGGATACAAGGGATGGGATAACTGTTGAGATGTAATATGAATAAATTAATAAAATTTAAAAAAAAAAAACAAAGTGGGCAGTGAGATGGGAGACTAAAAGAGGGAGGAGACTCAACAAAACCAGCTCTAGGGTGGAGGATGAGAACAATGGCTTCCTGAGACCAAAACTCTGTATGCTCATTTTTTTTTTTAATTTTCATATTAGATATATTTTGAGATAGTGTATTTTACAATGAGTCAAAAGTGACAGTTTACTTGCAAAGCAATGTTGTTTTCATATGGAGCATTTATTTTTTTAGCAATAATTAAAACATGCAATGGATCAAATGTTACGTTGGTCAGATTGATATGTTGACTCTTAATTCCTAATGCAATGATAGGCACACAGGCCTTCGAGAGGGCCCACGTCTGAGGCCATATAACTGACAACGGTCTGATAAGCTCAGCTGGGTTTTATCTGGCAACTTGAACTTTTCAAAACAACTTAAGCAAATAATTCATTATCATTTTGATGCATTATTAAAATCAAATGCTGAGATGGGAGAAAAATATTTGGGGAAAAGAAAGTGGTAAATATTGATCTATGTTCTGTTAGGTGGATCAAATCTGTGATATGAACATTGACAATTTAATAAATGGCTAAAAAGAATGAGAGTCACAGTGTAAATGAAGAATAAACTAAAATAGTCAAAGAGAATTGAGACATATTTATGATGAAATATAAAGATATAAGGAAACTAGTTGAAAATAAATCTGTTTATAGG
This sequence comes from Acomys russatus, assembly GCF_903995435.1. NCBI lineage: Eukaryota > Metazoa > Chordata > Mammalia > Rodentia > Muridae > Acomys > Acomys russatus. Next base: position 29,479,935 of record NC_067155.1, read on the forward strand.
GACATACTTAAAATGTCAAAGCACTGACATGTTTGTGTGTTATTTGGTTTTAGGTACCTTAAAACCTATAGCAGTTGATACATAAAAAGGTCTATCAATATTTATCCAATGGATAGAAGACTAAATAAATATGATCCGAATATCTAGAGCCTATACTTAAGATATGGCCATCATATTTCTCTCCTTAAACATGTAGGGGTATTTACTCATAACTAAAATGGTTTTATGTCAGAATATATCCTGAATATGTCTCTTCTCATTGGGAAACCTGATTCACTGACTTCAATTTTGTATGCTCATTTTTTAAAAGGAGGGCGTGGGGGCGAGAGAGGAGATAGCTCAGCTCTGCAAGAGGACCTGAGTTTGGATTCGCAGAATTTACATAAGCACCTGGTGGACATGGCAACCTGCCTGTAGTTACAGCCTGGGAAAGTAGCCAGTAGATCCCCGCAGGAGGCAGGCTGGTGAGGCTTGAAGTATTGGAGAGACTTCGCAAGTTGCCTTGCGAGGGGGTCTGAGGAAAAGGAACTTGACTAAAGGGTCAAGAAATAGCTTTCCATGTATGTGTGACAGTAAGTATGGCTTACCAGCCCCACAACTGGAAGAAATTCCGTTTTGTGTGCTTCGTTCTAGGGTAATTTTCTTTAAATGATTATATTTGGCACATTAAACTTGCATTACAGGTATTTACAAGTTTGGAAGGTGGCTGAGCAGATCAAAATTCTTGCTTCACACGCATGAGGAGCAAAACAGATAAATTTGTGGTAAGATTAGAAATTAGGAAGCTGTGGACTGTGGAATCTAGCAAGAAGCTGCCGCTCATTGCAAAATTCAAATGTCTTGAGTGCCTGAAAGTTGTCCTAATGAAATGTTGAGGTTCTGGTAGTGATCGCTGCTCTTTTGGGAGTGACACACAGCCCAGGAGAGAGTTGGAGAGGTGATGAGGATGACTATAAGTAGTGTACTTGTGTGGTATGGTTGCAAATGGAAAATTCTAGAAAAGCAGGCTCCCTTTGCCAGCATTGCTGATTGAAGGCAGAGAGCTATTGGAGAATGAGGAGGGAGAGCAGGGTCAAAGGAGTCACCTCCAGTTATCCCCATCCCTTTGCAGAAAGTGACTCCACAGCAGCAGGTCTCTGGAGTGTCACATGACCACCTTATCTGAGGCTGATTCAGTGACTCCTGGAGTCTGTAGGAGCCAAGCCCCACCATCACAGCACTCCCCAGAAAACGGCCTTGTGATGGGGCACTTCAACCCATCCCAGGAAACTCCCTTGCATTCCAGTTTCTTCTTCCCAGTAAGGCCGAAGCACCTGGGGAAGCTCCCAGGGGAATCTCCAAATGGGGGGTTGAGGGGACTGACTATTCTCCTCAAGCTCTCAGGAGCCTTTTCCCTCATCAGACTCATCCTTCTGTACTTAGACTCTTGTCACTCAGGAGACCTAGCACAGACATCTCTGACAAATGGGTTCACAGAAGCACAGAAAGCTGTGCTGGATGCTGGCTGTGTGAGCTTGGACTTATGGCTTTGCCACTCTGGGGTTCTTTTCTGATATGTACCCACTGAGCATAACAGTAGCATTTACCTCCCCAATGTGACCTTTAAGGGTACTCCCCCCACTTCCTAATTCCTGGAGTCTGTGAGCGCTAGCCCTTCTGACAAAAGAAATGCTACAGACCTGTTGACATTCCCTAAGGATTGGTAGGCAGGTGGCTGTTGCTAGGAGAGCTGGTAGGACCCTGCTTCATCCTGGGGATCCCTGGCCAGTCGATGTTGTTCCAGGGAGAGAGAGCCACTTTCTTTAGTGGTGTGATCATTGGTAAGATGCACACATTCCTGGAAATAACCCTCATCCGCACTACTGCAGGGACCCCAGTAAAAGTAAATAGAAGGGGAGTTAATTGGAAGAGGAAGGCATAAAGGGAGCTGGAGAGAGACAAGAGGGCTCCAGGGTGACGATGATCACAATACACATGTATGAAAATGCCATAATGAGAGCCGGACGCGGTGGTGCACGCCTTTAATCCCAGCACTCGGGAGGCAGAGGCAGGCGGGTCGCCGTGAGTTCGAGGCCAGCCTGGTCTACAAAGCGAGTCCAGGACAGCCAAGGCTACACAGAGAAACCCTGTCTTGAAAAAAAACAAACAAAAGAAAAATGCCATAATGAAACACGCTGTTATATAGAATTAATATCCAATAACATAAGGCTTTAAAAATGGCTGGGGATGTGGCTCAGCTGGTGAAGTGTTCACACGTCACTTGCAAAGCCCTGGATTCCGTCCCCAGCATCTCATAAGCCAAACATAGAAGCCCATGCCTCTCACCCCAGAACTGGGGAGGTAGAGGCAGGAGGGTGAGAATTTCAAGGTTAATCCCAAGTACATGGTAAGTTTGAGGCCAACCTGACCTACATGAGATCTTTTTTTTTTTTTTTCTTTTTGTATGTGTGAGTGCTCCATCTGCATGTACACCTGCATGCCAAAAGAGGGCATCAGATTCGAGTATAGATGGTTAAGAGCCACACCGTGTGGTTGCTGGGGATTGAACTCAGGACCTCTGGAAGAGCAGACAGTGCTCTTATCCACTGAGCCATCTCTCCAGCCCCAAGTTATTATATTTTTTAAAATCTTTTAAGGAAAAACATATAGGAAAAATTTATAAAATTCACATTTGTGTACATGTGAAATGCCTCAGACACAATGTAAAGTATATGTGTGAGCTGAGTACCAGCTGTCCTCCCTCTTTCCTTTTTGACAGTGATACAATTAGATAGCTGCCTCAGGCTCCTGCCACCGTGACTTTCCTACCATACAAGGATTAAGTGTGTGTGTGTGTGTGTGTGTGTGTGTGTGTGTGTGTGTGTGCTCACAACTGCCTGTAGTAACTCTAGCTACAAAGGATATGATGCTCTCCAGAAATAGATCGAAAGAAAGGAAACAGGAAGGGAGGGAAGGAAGAGAGAGTCTGGAGAGGTGATCTAGGCTGAAGACAGAGTCACTGGATGTCAGAAGAGAGTTGGGGTGATTGAACCTGAAAGGTGGTGGCGAGGAGGGATACAAATGAAGCCTACATGCAGGGAGGAGAGCAGAAGGGAGCCAGAAAGCCCATCAGCACCTCCTCTCCTCCTCTTTTCCCTCCCCCTCATCCTCCCTCATCCTCCCGCCCCCTTTTCCTCCTCTTCCTTCTCCAAAACACTCTGCAGGCAACCAGCAGAGGGCGCCTGCATCTGGATAACTGCTTGTCCTTGCGTGTGTGTCTGTGGAAGTGATAGGAATGTGCTGTGTCTGCATATGGCATGTGCGCTTATCCGTGCACGTGCTTTGTGTCTGTGTCTGCCTGTGCTCCGCGTGCGTTTGGTTATGACCGAACTACCATAGTGCCCTTCACTCTTGCAACCTCCCCATCTCAAAAAAACACACATAGAAAGATTATGGAAACTATAGTATTTCACAATGTGTCCCACAGTATATCCCTCTGTCCACACGTCTTCACTTGCCAAAGTCTATTGCAGTGTCTTTGGGCTGTTTCAAGGTCTCTGGCTTCTGTGACATCAACATTGAATCCTCATCAGAACTCCTCCCAGTTATCCTGTTGTTGCTGTGTGTCGTAGAGAGCCTGCAGCTTTTGGATCAGCAAGACCGGCCCTTTCATGTCTTCCCAACTATTCAAAGATTATATAGATTTTTGGTATGAGCCAACTCAGAGGCCTGGATCTGGGCCTGGGTAGGAACTGAGCTGGTCAGCGCACTGGCTCTCCCTTATCCACACCACCAGGGTGAATTCTCCAGTACTGCTCAATCTAGGCCACCCAATGCCACCACTGGCAAGAGGCAGGGCCAACTTTCCCTTGCTCTCACTCTCAGGGGTGGCACACCCACACCCAGGTGAGGTGCTGGACCCGCTCTCCCAAGTGCTGCAGCCAGTAAGAGGCAGGGCCTGCTCATCCTCTCTCATGATCCTCGGGTCAGCTCTCAGACTGCCTCTAGTGGCAAGGGAGCAGAGAGCAGCTGCCAGCTCTGCCACCAGGCCACTTCACAGCAGAGAAGTATTGGATCCAGCTCTCACTCACTCACATCCTTGGGGCCTGCTCACCCGTGCCCCTGCCGTCAATGCCATCTCTGCTGCTCAGGTGAGATGCAGGGCCTAATTACCCGCATGCTGCAGCTGGTGAGGAACAGAGATAGTTATTCCATGCTCCTGGCCCTATGGGCAGCTTTCACAAGATGCGCCAGCACACAATAAGAACCATGTTCATAGCAGCCCTATTCAAAATAGCCAGAACCTGGAAACAGCCTAAGTGCCCCTCAGTAGAAGAATGGATAAAGAAACTGTGGTACATTTACACTATGGAATACTACTCAGCTATTAAAAACAAGGAATTTCCGAAATTTATGGACAAATGGATTGAACTAGAAATGATCATAATGAGTGAGTTAACCCAGAAGCAGAAAGACTCAAATGGTATATACTCACTGATATCTGGACACTAGCCCAAGGGACATGTCCCATGAAAATCTTTACTTATCAGGAAAGTGGGATAGAGGGGAGGACATCCTACCGGACTCTAGGTGAGAGAAGCATGGGAGAAGAGCAAAGTAGAAGGATCCAGAGGGTCCTAGAAACCTACAAGAATAACAATATGATGGGCAGATCTGGGTCCAAGGGTTCTGTTCAAACTATAACACCAGCCAAGGAGAATATGTGCAGTAAACATCGAACCTCTACCCAGATCTAGCCAATGACAGGACATTCTCCACAGTTGAGTGGAGTGTGGGGACTGACTTTCACATGAACTCTGGTGCCCTGTATTTGACCATGTCCCCTTGATGGGGAGGTTTGGTGGCACTCAGAGGAAGGACAGCAGGCTACCAAGAAGAGACTTGATACCCTATGAACATATACAAGGGGAGGAAGTCCCCCTCAGTCACAGTTATAGGGGAAGGAAGTAGGGGGAAAGCAGGAGGGAGGGAAGAATGGAAGGATACAAGGGATGGGATAACTATTGTGATATAATATGAATGAATTAATAAAAAATAAAAGTAAAAAAACATTTATGCATCAAACCCAAGGGCAGTTAAGTTCACAAAAGAAACACTACTACATGGCTGAAGAGATGGCTCAGAAGTTAAGAGCACTGACTGTTCTTCTGTTCTTCCAAAGGTCCTGAGTTCAATTCCCAGAAACCACCTGGTGGCTCACAACCATTTATAATGTGATCTAATGCCCTCTTCTGGCCTTCAGGCATGCATGTAGGGAGAGCACTGTATACATAGTAAATAAATAAATGACCTAACAAAAACAAAGACAAAAAAACACTACTACAGCTGGAATCCCATGTTGACCCTCACACAGTGATAATGTGTGACTTCATTATCCCACCCTCACCAATATATAGGGCATCCAGACAAAAACTAAACAGAGAAAGGCTGGAAATAAATTATGTCACAAATTGAATGGACTTAGCAGATATCTACAGAACATTACACCCAAACACAAAAGAACATGCCTTCTTCTCAGCTCCGCATACACTTTCCTCAAAATTAGCCACACACATAAACACCAAAAAAAAAAAAAAAAGTCTTCACAGATACAAGAAAACTGAAATATTACCCCGCATCCTTTCTATCATGGAGTAAAGTTAAATATCAATAATGACAGACACAACAGACAGTTTAAAAACTAATGGAAACTGTACAATGCCCTACTGAATGAAAAATGGGTCAAGACAGAAATTAAGAGAGAATTTTTTTTAGTTAGAACTGAAATAAAATGAAAGCACAACACACCCAAACCTATGGGACACCACAAAGGCAGTAGTAAGAATCAGGTTCACAGCACTAAGTGCCTATATCAAAATAAATTGCAGAGATCTCATGCTAGTAGCTTATCAGCATATACCAGGAAGCTATAACAACAGAAAAAGCAACACCCAAAAGGAGTAGATAGCAAGAAATGGTCAATGAAATAAAAACAAAAAAGAAAAACAGTACAAAGAATCAATGAAACAAAGAGTTGGGTCTTTGAGAAAATCAATGAGATTGGCAAACCTTTGACCAATCAAATAAGAAAATGGAAAGAGAAGATCCAAATTAACAAAATTTGAGATTTTTAAAAAAAAAGTGGAGCATAAGACCAGGCAACAAGGAAGTCCAAAGGATCCTAAGGATATACTTTAAAAACCTGTACTGCACCAAACTGGAAAACCTAAATGAAATGGATACGTTTCTGGATATATACCACCAATCGAGCTTAAATTATTATTAAGTAAGCAATTTAAAAAGACTCAGAACTACCCTGCAGCCAGAACCACACAAAGTCCCAACCAAAAAAAAAGACCAGAAAAATTATAATCCAATATCTTCAGTGAACATACATGCAGAAATTATCAATAAGGAGGAGGGACAAGATGGTGGTGCACAGTATCTACCGTGTCTAGAGGACAGAGGCGCAGAGGCCGGGAAACGGACTGAAGACAGCAAACCAGGAGCACCAAGCTCCCCTCTCAGTGCAGCTGGACAACTCCCAGTTTGGAAGGAACCCTGTGTTCCTCCAATTATGAGAGACAGCATGGACCCCCTGGGGAACAGAGGCTCCTAGCAGCGGCCAGCTGTAAATCAGGTGAGCAAAAGGGCTTCTACTCAAAACCCAGTCTTGGAGACTTCTCGGACTGAACAATTGGGAAGGTTCAGTAGAAACCTTTCCCACCACCCAACCCCGGCTGCACTTCCCCTGGGTTTGGGAGCCACAGACCCTGAACACCCTGCACTCCTCCCAGGGGGAACAGAGGTTCAGAGGCTCAATAATACCCTGACTGAACCAGCTGCTGAGTCAAACCACAGTCTTGGAGACTTCTCAGACTAAACAAGTGGGGAGGATAAGAAGAAGTCCTCACCCCAGGCCCCAGGCCCCAAGCCCCCCCTACATCTCCACCGTGACTGGACTCCCACTCACTCACCCCCCCCCTCATTGGGAACCACAAGCTCCAAGCACACTGCACTCTTTTGAGTACCGGAGCAGGGTAGGCCCCCTGCAGAACAAAGCATCAGCACAGTGGAAACAGCACAGCATTCTGGCATCCAAGCCGCTGTTCTACACTGTGGCTGATTCCTCTGAGGAGAACAAGTAGCCAGAGGAAACCTACAAAATCACAGATCCTAGGTGGCAGAGCCCAGAAGAATCTAGCTCCAGGAAGACAGTGTCTGCCAATCCAGTATATGAAGCAGCTTCCCTCCAAAGGTACGCACCCCTGTGACTACGAGCTTAGAAATTCCAAGCCTTCTCAGCAGATGCCTAAAGGAAAGGGTAAGAAAACAAACAACACAAACCAGGACAGGATGGCTATACCAGAAAGCCCAGACATTAACAGATACTCTAATGCAGACAAATCTCAGGAAAATGACCTTAAAGCTATGGTTATACAGTTATTTGAGAATTATAAAGAGGAAATGAATAGATCCTTCCCTGAACCTTAGGATAATACAAACAAATGAATACAGGCCATCAAGGAAAAACAGGAAACCATAATAAAACAGGTGAGGGAAATGGGTAAAGCTCTTCAAGACATGAAATCGGAATTAGAATCCACTAAAAAGAAAATCAAAAATTGAAAAAAGCGCTTGAAATGGAAAAATTACAGAAGAAAGCAGGAATCCAACAGACAAGTATAACCAACAGAATCCAACACATGGAAGAAAGAATCTCAGGGGCTGAAGATACAATAGAAGAAATTGATACATCTCTCAAAGAAGATATTAAAACAGAAAAATTGGTGACACAAAGCATCCAAGAAAACAAGGACACCATGAGAAAGTGCAACCTCAGGATTATAGGAGTAGATGAAAAGGAAGATATCAGATTCCCAGGACCAGAAAATGTTTTCAAGAAAATCATAGAAGAAAATTTCCCCAACCTAAAGAAAGAGATACCCTTGAACATACAAGAGGCCTACAGAATACCAAATAGGCTACACCAGAAAAGAAATTCCTCCTGCCACACAATAATCAAAACACTATATCTGCAGAACAAAGAAAAAATATTAAAAGCAGCAATGGAAAAAGGCCAAGTAGCTTATAAAGGCAGACCCATCAGAATTACATCTGATCTCTCAACAAAGACCATGAAAGCCAGAAGGGCCTGGGCTGAAGTCATCAAAAGACTAAGAAACCACAGATGCCAACCCAGACTACTATATCCAACAAAATTTTCAATCACCATAGATGGATAAAACAAGATATTCCATGACAAAACCAAATTTAAACAATAAACACCAACCCAGATCTGCAGAAGATAGTAAAAGGAAAACTCCATCACACTGAGGTCAATCAGACCCAAGAAAACACAATATATAGATAATCTCACAACAGCAAAACCGAAACAGGCACAGACACACACAATCATCTCCAACTCCGCAGTAAAAAGGATCCAACAATCATTGATCACTAATAACTCTGAACATCAATGGCCTCAGCCCCCCAGTAAAAAAGACACTGGCTAACAAAATGGATGCAGAAACAAGATCCATCATTCTGCTGGATTCAAGAAACACATCTCACCAACAAAGATAGCCATTATCTGAGATTAAAGGGCTGGAAAAAGATTTCCAAGCAAACGGACCCAGGAAGCAGGTGAGTGTAGCCATTCTAATATCTGATAGAAAAGACTTTCAGTTAAAACTGATCAAGAAAGATGGAGAAGGACACTTCATTCTCATCAAAGAAAAAAATCCACCAAGAGGACATTTTGATCCTGACTATCTATGCCCCAAATACTACGGCACTTACATCCATAAAAGAAATAGTTTTTAAATTTAAACTCTGCCAAGACAGGGTAAGCAAGTCCTCAATAGTTCCTGCCTCACAAATGTCTGCAACATATACTGGGTCAGAAGGCTGAAGACGATGCTCCAACGGTTTAGAGAGCTACGGGTGAATATTCAAGCAACAAATTGTCTCTGTCATTTTTTAGTGAAATTTGAAATGTGTAAACCCGCACTTCCTGTTTACTCAGGTAATTAATTTTACTCCTTCTCAAGTCTCTGATATGAGTGAAAGACCAAATAGTTGAGTTTCACAATTAAGCCTAGTTGTTTAGGAGTTAAGACATTTTTAGGTCTAGATAGAGGTTTTAAGTTGAAAGAGATGAGATATGATAGATATTGAGTTACATTCAGAATTTTAGACTCACTGAGATAGGAAAATGTTTTCTTCAAGGTTGCCAAATACAAACCGCCAAAACACTATGAATGTAAGATGAATATAATTCCTGAATGTTCTGTACATATGTAGTTTATTTTATATAGGTATAATAATATAAATGTATATGTAAAAAGTTAAAAATTAAAGCCGGGCATGGTGGCGCATGCCTTTAATCCCAGCACTCGGGAGGCAGAGACAGGCGGATCGCTGTGAGTTCGAGGCCAGCCTGGTCTACAAAGTGAGTCCGGGACAATCAAGGCTACACAGAGAAACCCTGTCCCAAAAAAACCATAAAAACAAAACAAAAAAAAAAACAAAATAAAAAGTTAAAAATTAATAATAAAAAATTATCAATAAAATACTTGCAAACTGAATCCAAGAGCACGTCAAAAAAGATCACTCACCATGACCATGTTGGCCTCATCCCATATGCGTGGATGACGCAACATACATAAATCAATAAATATAACCCACCACATAAGTAGACTGACATACAAAAACCACATGATCATCTCACTCAATGCAGAAAAGGCCTGTGACAAAAACCAACACGCTTTCATGTAAAAGTCCCGGAGATACTAGGGACACAAGAGACATAGCTAAACATAGTAAAGGCAATTTACAGCAAGTCCATAGCCAACACCAAACTAAATGGAAAGAAACTCAAAGCATTTCCACTAAAATCAGGAATAAGACAAGATTTCCACTCTCTCCATACCTACTCAATAAAGTCCGTGAAGTCTTCAATAAAGCAATAAAACAGCTGAAGGAGATGAGGGGGATACACATAGGAAGAAGGTAAAGTATCTTTATTAGGAGATGATATTATTTTAATCATTAAACACTCTAAAAACTCTACGAGGAAACTTATACAAATGAAAAACACCTTCAACGCAGTAGCAGGACACAAAATTAATACATAAAAATCAATAGCCCTCCCATATACAAATCAAATGAACTGAGGAAGAAATCATGGAAATAATATCTTTCATAATAGCTTCACATAATACAACAGATCTTGGGGTAACTCTAATCAAGCAAGTAAAGACTCATATAATTTAAGACTTAAAGAAATTCATAAATAGACTGGAAAAGACATCAGAAGATGAAGAGGTTTCCCATGTTCTCGGATAAGTAAGATTAATAATGTGAAAATGGCCATCCTACTGAAAGCCATCCTACTGAAAGCAATCTACACATTCAAAGCAATCCCAGTCACAGAGTTTGAAAGGACCATAACACACATGCAGAGAGAGAGAGAGAGAGAGAGAGAGAGAGGAGAGAGAGAGAGAGAGAGAGAGAGAGAGAGAGAGGAGAGAAGAGAGAAGAGAGAAGAGAGAGAGAGGAGAGGGAGAGAGAAGAGAGAAGAAGAGAGATGGAGAGAGGAGAGAGAGAGGGAGAGAGAGAGAGAGAGAGGGAGAGAGAGGGAGAGAGAGAGAGAGAAGAGAGAGAGAGAGAAGAGAGAGAGAGAGAGAGAGAGAGAGAGAGAGAGAGAGAGAGAGAGAGAGAGAGAGAGAGAGAGAGAGAGAGGCAGGGGGGCAGGAATTGTTAAAACAATTCTGAATAATAGAAGAATTGCAGAAAGTGTCACCATCCCTTATTTCTCAAGTTGTACTACAGAAGCATAGTAATAAAAATAGCATGGCATTGTCACAAAAACAGACATGCTGATCAATAGAATTGAACTGAAGACTCAGACATAAATCTACACCCCTATGGACACCTGACTTTTATAAAGAAGCCAGAAATAGAAAAGCACACTGGGATAAAAAAAGACACATCTTCAACGAGTAGTGCTGGTCAAACCGGATGGCTGCATATAAAAGTATGGAAATATATCCATACTGATATCCCTGCATAAAACTCAACTCCCAATGGATCAAGAACCTCAACATAAGGCCAGACACACAAATATGTTAGAAAAAAAGAAAATGGGGAATAGCCTTGAGTTCATTGGCCTAGGAAAAGACTTTCTGGACAAAACTCCAACAGCTCAGGCACGAAGATCATCAATTGATAAATGGTACCTCATGAAACTGAAAAGCTTCTGTATGACGAAAGGATACCATCATGCAGGTAAAATGCATCCTAGAGGACATAACAACATTTTTGCCAACTACACATCCAATAGAGTATTAGTATAAAAAATATATAAAGAACTTTCAAAACTGGACATTAAGAAAACAAAATACCCAATTTAAAATAAGGTACAAAAATAACATAGAATTCCCTAAAGGAGAAACACAAATGGCTGAGAAACAGTTAAAGAAGTATCCAACATCCTTGCCCATCAGGGAAATACAAATTACGTACTTTTTTTAATGTATGTATTTATTTTTACATATACATTTATATTATTACACATATTACAGTAAACTACATACAGCAAGAAGGACAACAAAACAATCAGGAATTATATAAGTGTTAAATTCATAGTGTTTTGGCTATTTATATTTATCAACCTTAAGGAAAACATCTTTTCTATCTTGGTAAGTCTAAAATTCTGAATGTAAATCAATATTTATCATATCTGATTTCTAACTTAAAACATCTATCAGACCTAAAAACATCTTAACCCCTACATAACTAAGATTAATTATAAAATAAAGCTATATGGTCTTCAATCCCATCAGAGACTTGAGAAGGAATAAAATTAATTACCTGAGTAAACAGGAAGTTCAGGTTGGAAGCTTTCAAAATGAAAAAAAAAAAAAAATGACAGAGACAGTTTTCTGCCTGAACAGTCACCCCAAAACTCTCTACAATGTTGGAGCAGCAGCAGCAGACATCTGGCCCAGTGTATCTGACAGAGAAATTTGTGTGGCAGGAACTATTTAGGACTTCCTTACTCTACCTTGGCAGAGTTTGGCATTGACTCTGCCTGCATTGATCCTTGCCCATTTTAGGCAGAATTCTGTCTGTGGCCAAAACGAGGACATTTTGTCTAGTGGCTGGTTTGCTGCAGTTGAAGCCATCTCCATAAGGAGGATCTTTGATGCTCATCATCTTCTTTGAGGTAAGCTGGGTGTTGCCAGGAATTAACCTGTCTTATTGTAAAAGAATCTTTAAAATAACATCTCTGAGATTTTTGAAGACCTTATCTATCTATTTTACCTTACCTAACTATAGAAACATCTACCAGCTAAACCTTGGATGTATATTCTTGTGATTAAAATAGACTGGTAATGGACATGACCATGATTTGACCAACTACCAACTAACTAGTGTTAATTGTCCTAAACAGCCTGCTATAGCACTTTCAAAGTATTAGGACTAAATCTTGTATGGGTACAATAGCACATATTAGAGTAGAAATATATATATATATTATATATATATATATATATATATATATATATATATATATATATATATAAAATGTGTGTGAAGAATAAGCTTAAATTTGAGCTCTGTACCAATATATCAAAATTAATCTTATTTTATATCAACATACAAAACTCTATGCCAATGAATTAAAAATAACCTCGTGAGTAACAATTAAGGCCTTAAGTTAAGGAGTAGATTCAATAATCAACTTTTTTGTCTTATCATCCTTATATATTTCTATATTTCCCCCTTCTTTCTTTTCAACCCTATCTCCATAACTAAGAAAAAAGATAAAGGAAAGAGAGACATCCCTGAGTCCAACCTTGCTTTCTCTCGGAATGAGACTAATAATAACTTATAACCAACTCCCAATGAAAATAAACATCCATATACCAAAAAAACAACCAAAACCTTACCCAATCCCCCTTAAGAGAAATGGGGAGTTGATCTTTTTTCAAGGCTTCCTCCAGGCTGATTTGGGATGAATAACACCTTTGTAGGGGCCCAAATAAAATTGGGGAGAGTGATTAAACAAGCTAGGAATAGCATTTGTAGTTCAGTTTCTAAATGTTGAGAAATTCCAGGCTTAATAGGAGTCCTGTGCGGGACAGCCTGAAATGCTAGACCAATTGGGCTCAGAAGCTTTCTTCCAAGCTCTCCTTTTCTGATGAGGAACAGCAACTGAAGCACTTGGTGCTGGGAATATGAAGGATACAGGATGTCAGCATCCAGCATGCTGGGAGGAAATAATCCTGTCAGGTCTCATCCATCATCAGTGTTTTGTTCTTTTGTTCTGAAAATGTATAAGTTCTCACGAGCATTCTACAGCCCTAAAATTATAAATGTATGAAGTGTGCATGATGCACAGAACAATTAAGGCTGGATCTCTACTCTTTGTATGAGCAGAAGAAAGACATCTGTAAATCTTCATTCGTGCCATACGAAGAATGGCATCTAATAATAAGTCACAGGGATTCTGTATCCAACAAGAAGCACTGTCTACGAATAGACTTCATGTCTCAGCCAGTCTCAGAGCTATTCCCATGTAATGGTATTTGCAATATCAGTTACCTGCTTGTTCTGCAGTTTGGCTTCTTTATACCCCATTTGTAGCTCCACCCTCATTACCTCCAGATACCACTCTCCCTCCTTTCTACCCTCTCCCTCCCTTGCCTAGTCCTCAGAAAGGGGAGCTCTCCTCCTCTGACATCTGATCTCAGACTATCAAGTCACATCTGTACCAACTGTACCCTCTTCCTCTGTGGTCTGGTAAGGCCACCCTGCCAGGAGGAAGTGACCAACATTTTGGGGGGGCAGAGTCCATGTCAGAAGTATTCCCTACTCCCCTTATTGTGGGATCCACCAGGATACTGTGATGTCTATCTACAGCATTTGAGCAGAGGGTCTAGGTCCACATCATACATGGTCCTTGGTTGGTGCATCAGTCTCTGTATTGTAGTGTGGTTAGCCTGTATTATGTGGCTGATACCCACTTATGAGTGAGTATATACCATGTGTCTTTCTGGGTCTGGGTTACATCACTCAGGACGACCATTTCTAGTTCCATCCATCTGCCTGTAAATGTCAAGATTTCCTTGTTTTAAATAGCTGAATAGTATTCCATTGTATAAATGTGCCACAGATCCTTTATCCATTCTTTGGCTAAGGGATATCTAGGTTGTTTCCAGATTCTGGTTATTATGAATAAAGCTGCTATGAACATAATCGAGCAAATGACCTTGTGTATGGTGGAATATCTTTCAGATATGTGCCCAGAAGTGGTATGGCTGGGTCATGAAGTAGAATTATTCCCAGTTTCCTGAGAAAGTGCCAGATTGATTTCCAAAGTGGTTGTATAAGCTTGCACTCCCACCAGCAATAGAGGGGTGTTTCTCTTTCTCTACATCCTAGCCAGCATGTGCTGTCACTTGAGCTTTTGACCTGAGCCATTCGGGTAATTGTAAGATGGAATCTCAGAGTCATTTTGATTTGTATTTCCCTGATAACTAGGGATGTTGAGCATTTCTTTAAGCATTTCTCAGCCATTTGATATTCCTCTGTTGAGAATTCTGTTTAGCTTTGTCCCCTACTTTTTAATTGGGTTATTTGGTTTGGTGCTGTTTAGTTTCTTGAGTTCTTTATATATTTTGGATATTAGGCCTTTGTTGGATGTAGGGTTGGTGAAGATCTTCTTCCAGTCTGTTGGCTCTGGTTTTGTTCTGTTGACAGTGTCCTTTGCCTTACAGAAGCTTTTCAGTTTCATGAGGGCCCATTTATTAATTTTTTTGCCTTAGAGGATGAGCTTTTGGTGTTCTGTTCAGGAATTTGTCTCCTGTGCCAATGAGTTCAAGGTTCTTCCCCACTTTTTCTTCTAACAGATTTAGTGTGTCTGGTTTTATGTTGCAGTCTTTAATCCATTTGGACTTTAGTTTTGTGCAGGGTGGTAAATATGGATTTATTTGCATTTTTATACATGTAGCCATCCAGTTAGACCAGCATCGTTTTTGAAGATGCTATCTTTTTCCATTGTATTTGGCTTCTTTGTCAAAATCAAGTGCCCATAGGTATGTGGGCTTATTTCTGGGTCTTCGATTCAATTCTACAGACCAACCAGCCTATTTCTCTGTCAGTACTATGCTGTTTTATTACTGTCACTCTATATATAATACAGCTTGAGATCCAAGGTGAAGATTTCTCCAGAAGATCTTTTATTGTACACGATTGTTTTGCCTATTCTGGGCTTTTAGCTTTGTTGAGAATTGATCTTTTGAGGTCTGTAAAGAATTGTGTAGAAACTTTGTTAGGAATTGCATTGAATCTGTAGATTTCTTTTGGTAGTATGGACATTTTTACTATGTTGATCCTCCCAATCCATGAGCATGGGAGATTTTTCCATCTTCTGATATCTTCTTCGATTTCTTTCTTAAGAGACTTGAAGTTTTTTTCATACAAGTCTTTCACTTGCTTAGAGTTACACCAAGATACTTTATTTCAGTTGTGGATATTGAGAAGAGTGTAGGTTCCCTGATTTCTTTCTCAACCCATTTGTCATTGGTATACAGCAGGGCTACTGGTTTTATTAATTGATTTTGTACCCAGCCACTGTGCTGAAGGTGTTTATCAACTGTAGGAGTCCTTTGATAGAATTTTTGGGGTCATTGATGTATACTGCTATATCATCTGCAAACAGTGATAATTTGACCTCTTACTTTCCAATTTGTATCCCCTTGATCTCCTTTAGTTGTCTTATTGCTTTAGCTAGGGCTTCAAGTACTATACTGAAGAGATACAGAGATCGTGGACAGCCTTGTCTTATCCCTGATTTCAGTGGAATTGACTTAAGTTTCTCTACATTTAGTTTGATGTTGGTTATTGGCTTGCTGTATATTGCCTTTATTATGTTTAGGTATGTGCCTTGTATCCCGAATTTCTCCAAGACTTTAAACATGAATGTGTGTTGGATTTTGTCAAATGCTTTTTCAGCATCTAAGGAGATGAGCATGTGGGTTTTCTCCTTTGGTCTGTATACATGATGCATTATATTGATGGATTTCCATGTATTGGGCCACCTCTGCATTCCTGGGATGAAGCCTACTTGGTCATGGTGAATGATATTTTTTATGTTTTCTTGGAATCAGTTTGGGAGTATTTTATTGAGTATCTTTGCATCTATGTTCATAAGAGAACTTGGTCTGAAATTCTCTTTCTTTGTCGGGTCTTTTTGTGGCTTAGGTATCAAGTTGACTGTGGCCTCAAAGAATGAGTTTGGTAACGTTCCTTTTAATTCTATCTTGTGGAATAGTTTGAAGAGAATTGGCATTAGGTCTTCTTTGAGAGTCTGGTAGAATTCTTCTCTGAATCCATTTGGCCCTGGGCCTTTTTGGTTGGGAGACTTTTGATGACTGCTTCTATTTCCTCAGGGGATATAAGAGTATTTAATGATCTTGATTCAATTTTTGGTAATTGGTATCTAACAAGAAAGTTGTTCGTTTCATTTAGATTTTCAAAGTTTGTGGCATACAGGCTTTTGAAGTTGACCCTAATAATTCTTTGGATTTCTTCGGTGTCTGTTATTATGTCTCCCTTTTCATTTCTGATTTTGTTGATTTGAATACTCTCCCTTTGCCTTTTAGTTAGTTTGGCTAAGGTTTTGTCTATCTTAATTGATTGTATCAAAGAACCATCTCTCTTGGTTTTGTTGATTCTTTGAATTGTTCTCTTTGTTTCTAATTTATTGATTTCACCCCTGAGTTTGATGGTTTCCAGCTTTGATGATTCAGCTTTGAGTTTGATGACTTCCCCTTTGGTGTATATTCTTCTTTTTGATCTAGAGCTTTCAGGTGTGCTGTTAAGTTGCTAGTATGGGATCTCTCCAGTTTCTTTATAAAGGCACTTAGTGCTATGAACTTTCCTCTTAGCATAGCTTTCATTGTGTCCTATAATTTTGGATATGTTGTATCTTCGTTATCATTGACTTCTAGAAAGTTTCTAATTTTTTTTTTCCGTCCCTTACTCAGATGTCGTTTAGTGGGGAGTTATTCTGTTTCTGTGAGTTTGTAGGCTTTCTGTTGTTTCTTTTGTTGTTGAGTTCCAGCTTTAATCCATGGTGGTTTTATAAGATGCAAGGGATTATTTTGATCTTCTTGATTCAGTTGAGGTTTGCTTTGTGACTACTTATATGGTCAGTTTTGGAAAAAGTTCCATGTGGTGCTGAGAATAAGGTGTATTTTTATGTTTGGGTGAATTGTTCTGTAGGTATCAGTTATATCCATTTGACTCATGACATTTATTAGTTTCATCATTTCTCTATTTAGTTTCTATCTTGATGATCTGTCTTTTGATGAGAGTGAGGTACTGAAGTCTCCCACTATTATTGTGTGGGGTTCAATGTATGATTTAAGCTTTAGTAATTTTTTTTAATGTGGGTGCTCCTGTATTTGGAGCATAGATGTTCAAAAGTGAGACATCCACTTGGAGTATTTTTCCTTTGATGAGTATGAAGTGTCCTTCCCCATCTCTTTTGGTTAGGCTTGGTTAAAAGTCTGTTTTATCAGATACTAGAATGGCTACTCCAGCTTGCTTCTCGGTCTGTTTACTTGGAATACCATTTTCCTGTCCGTCACATTAAGGTAATGTCTATCTTTATTACTGACATGTGTTCCTTGTGTGCAGCAGAATGATGGATCCTTTTTTTTTTTTTTTTTTTTTTTTCCTCTGCATCCATTATGTTAACCTGTGTCTCTTTATAGGGGAGTTGAGGTCATTGTTGTTGAGAAATGTTAATTACCTGTTTTTGTTTTTGTTTTATGTTAATGGTGGTAGAGTGAGTGTGTATGTTTTCTTCCTTTAGGTTTTGCAGATGTGGGGTTATTTCTTTCCTTTGTTCTCCTGGGTAAAGTTAGCCTCTTTGGGTTGGAGTTTTCCTTATAAGATCTTTTGTAGGGCTGGATTTGTGGATACATATTATGTAAACTTGGTTTTGGGGTTTTTTTTTGGTTTTTTGTTTTTTGTTTTTTTCCGAGACAGGGTTTCTCTGGGTAGCCTTGGCCATCCTGGACTCACTTTGTAGACCAGGCTGGCCTCGAACTCACAGCAATCCACCTGCCTCTGCCTACCAAGTGCTGAGATTAAAGGCATGCACCACCACGCCCGGCTCTGTAAACTTGGTTTTTTCACAGAATATCTTGTTTTCTCCCTCTATGGTGATTGAAGTTTTGCTAGGAATAGTAGTCTGGATTGGCATCCATGGTCTCTTAGTGTCTGCATGACATCTGTCCAGACTCTTCTTGCTTTCATTGTCTCTGTTGAGAAGTCTGGTGTGATTCTGATAGGTTTGCTTTTGTATATGACTTGCCTTTTTCTCTTACAGCTTTTAATATTCTTTCTTTGTTCTGTATGTTTAGTGTTTTATTATGTGATGGGATGATTTTCTTTTCTGGTCCAATCTATTTGCAGTTCTGTTTTTTTGTATATTTATGGGCATTTCTTTCTTTAGGTTGGGGAAGTTTTCTTCTATGATCTTGTTGAAAATGTTTTCTGGTCCTTACAGCTGGAGTCTTCTTTTTCTTCTATCCCTATCATTCTTGGGTCTTGAGTTCTTTTATTCATCTCCTTTTCCTGTTTGATTGTAATTTCTTTAAGAGATTTGTTCAATTCATTCATCTCTCTCTTTGTGTATCCCTGTTCTAGTTTGAGGAATTTATTTTCCTCCTTTAAGGCCTCTATCATGTTCATAACCTCAGATTTGAAATCTTTCTCCTGTGCATCAGATGTGATAGTATCTCCAGGGCTTGTCGTGGTGGTGGGACTGCTGGTTTCTGGTGTTATCAAGTGGTCCTGGGAGTTGTTGCTTGTGTTCTTACCCTGACCACTTCCCGTTGTGATGACTCTGGTGTTAGCTGATTTGGTCTTCTCTGATGGTCAGAGATTTGTGGTTAGATATAGAAATGAGGTTTAGGTCCTGCCCCCTGCTCACTTCTGTTGAGGTCCCTGACTCTGATGGCTCCCTGGGGAGGCCAGGCACCTCTGTTGAGATCACTGTCTCTGTTGGATCCATTATTGTGAACCAGGTGAGCTGTGGAGTAGGCAGAAAGCTATCTGACCAGAGAACTGCTCCAGTAGATCTGCTTGCCTCCAGGGGTCAGAGGGCAATGTACAACCCTAGTAATTTAGGAGCCCACAACTCTCTCTGAGCTCCAGGGGTCAGCAAATTGTGCTCCTGTCAGGCAACCCATGGTCAGACCCTGGAGCATGAGAGTGTTTGAAGGGAGCAGGGAAGTTTCTGTGAATTTTCCTGGGGACCTGAGATCAGAATCACCTCTTTTCTATGCTATAGGGTATTATAGGGTATTCTGTTGTCAAGCAGCCCCAGACACTGGAGTTCACCCAGTCTACGGCGCTTTCTCTCTCTCTCTCTCTCTCTCTCTCTCTCTCTCTCTCTCTCTCTCTCTGAGTCCTGGTGGCCAGAAGCTGCACTTCTTCCTGGTTAGCCTCTGCCCCACCCTGGAGCACGAATGCTGGCAGGGACCTGGGAACTTTCTGTGAATTGGCCTAGGGACCTGAGGTCAGGTCTGCTTGTTTTTTAGGCTGTGGGGGTTTCTGTGGTCCAGCAACCCCAATTGCTCGAGTTCCAGAAGTCTACAGATGTCTCTGAGTCCTGGTGTCCAGGAGCTGCATTCCTGCCTGTCTAGCCATGGCCAGACCCTAGAGCATGTGTGTGCCTGACAACAGGCACTGGGAAACTTTTTATGAGTTAAGCTGGAGACCTGAGGCCAGAACCGCTTGTTTTCCAGCCTGTGGGGACTTCTGTGGTCCAGCAACCCCAAATGCTGGAGTTCCAGCAGTCTACCACACTCTCTGGGACCTGGTGGCCAGAATCTATGCTCCTGCCAGGCCAGCCAAGGCCAGATCCTGGAGCATGGGCATGTGAGGACCAGGGATCTTTCTGTGGGTTATCTGGGTGACCTGAGGCCAGACCCAACCATGCTCTGCACAGTTTGCACCCCTGGGGTACAGCAGCACTGGTGTTTTGTATTTCTCAGATCAGTCCCTAGGTTGCTGTATAGTCATTGCTGTCCTGCTGCTCAAACAAAGTGTGAGCTCGTCTCCGCCATCTTGGATCTGCAGCCCACTTTGATATTTTATACCTTTTCAAATGGCTAAATACAAGTGACAGCTTATGCTGGAGAGGATGTAGAGTAAAAGCAAGACACTTCTCTATTGCTGATGAGACTGCAACCCTTGTGCAACCACTGTGGAAAGCAATGTAGTAGTTCCTAAGGAGGCTTGGAATGGGCCCTGCCTCAAAATCAAACATTACCAGGCTTGATATTGCCTTAGACACTGTTCTATTGCTGTGAAGAGACTCTATGACCAAGGCACCTCTTATTAAAGAAAGCATTTAATTGGGGGGGGGGGGCATCCTTACAGTTTCAGAGGTTTAGTCCATTACCACCATGGCAGGAAATATGGAGATAGGCAGGAAGAGACTGGAGCAGTAACTAAAAGCTATGCCCTGATCCATAGGCAGAAAGAGAGAGACTCTGGGCTTGGCATGGGCCTTTGAAACCCCAAAGCCCATACCCAGTGACAAACTTCCTCCAACAAGGCCACATACCCCCTAATCCTTTTAATTTTCCTCAAATAGTGCCACTCTCTGGTAGCTAAGAATTCAAATATATAAGCCTAAGGGAGCCATTTTTATTCAAACCACCATAAGCATATACCCATCCTCCTACAGAGACACTTCTTCGACTATGTTTATTGCTGCTCTACTCAGAATAGCCAGAAATTAGAAACAACCCTAGATGTCCATCAACAAATAACTAAATGAATGAGGCTTGGCAACCTAGCTATTGCCAAGGCTATTGGTTGCTCTCTACAAACTGATTGTAAGGGCCTATTGCTGAACACATCACGTACATAACTCACTGGACATGGAGAATTCAAGCTGGTATCAAACTAGAACCTTCAGCCCCACTGACTAGTGTTCACGGTACTGGAAGATACTTCTGCACACTGCCAGAAGAGAAGGGAAGCCACTAGCTCAGCTACAAGCCCTGTGACCCACAATGGTGACCTTTCTGAAAGAGGTGCTGGTGCAGTAGGCGGCACAAACTTTGCGGGAGTAACAACCACTGTGTGTACTTGAGTCCTAGGTGCACTCCATGAGATGGAACCCACGCCTAACACTGCTTGTTTAACCAAGAACCTGAGACTGGATACACCAGGGAACTATGGAAAAAATAAATGATAGGGTTCTACTAAAGGAACTTAGAAATAAAATGACTCCTAAAAACATTCTTCTGTGCTCATAAATTAACGCATGCTCACCCGCCATCAGAGAAGCTTCTTGCAGTATATTGGAATAAATACAGAGATTCACAACTAGACAGTGCGCAGGGCATGAGAGACCTTGGAGCACTCAGTCTTAAGTGGGATGTCTTCATCAAACCTCTCCCCACTATACAGAAGAGGAGGAGAAAGATTTTTAAGAACGAGAGGGGATGGATGACTACAAAGAAGCAATGTCTTCCAGACACAAAAGAACTGATGCACACAAGAACTCACAGAGACTGTGGCAGCACACACGGGACCTGTGCGGGTTCAAACCCGGAGTCTCAGCACTGAAAATGGGAAACTGACACGGATTCCAACGCCTACAAAGAAGCCATCTGAAATTGATATTCACTAGCAAAGGAAAAATTTGTTTTCTCCAATGGAGTCTCACTGGGTGTTTGAACCATACACACTTCAGAGCAGGCCCCACGGCCTGGAGCAGCAGTTGGGCAACACACAATAGACGCGATGGTATTTTTGTAGTCTTTTTGTCTTATGTAACTTTGTTTGGGCATTTTTTTTTTCCTTATTAGGCTTTTGCTTAAATATTTTTGGTTTCTATTTTGTGAGTTTGTGGGATGGGGTTTGCGTGTGTGTGTGTGTGTGTGTGTGTGTGTGTGTGTGCATGTGTGTGCGCATGTGTGAGAGAGTGTGCACGTGTGTGCACACACGTGTGTGCGTGTGTGTGCGTGCATGCGTGTGTGTACATGTGTGTGCACGTGTGTGTGAGCGTGTGTGTGTGCGTGCACACACACGCATGTTTGCAGGGGTCCAGCCCTGAGTGAGGACAAGGCCTGAAGCAAGGTGGATGCAAGGGTGGTGAGAGAGGAGGCACGGGGATGGGAAGAGTTTTGCACCCTGACTGACTGGCGGTCAGGATGCTTCCTTATTTATACAGAACTCAGTCATCAGGGATAGATTCATACTGTCCCAAAATATAGATCATATCATTTTCGTGCCCAGACACATGTTTCAACTTCCTCTTGGTCATAAGTACAGTCATCCTTGATAAACTAGGACAGAACAAAATTATCTTTTACAGTCGTTTCCCCTCATCAACCCCACAACCCAACTTTTAACATTCTTAACGTTTCAAGGACATTAGACAGAAAGAAAATCTCCAAGCCATCCTGGGCAGATTGTCATGTCCCAAGCAGTGTATTATCAGCTTTTAACGGTCACAATCCTAATTGTCATTAGGCCCAGGAAAAGTCTTCATCCCAAAGGCGCTGTAGTTATTACTCAGTTTCTGCCATAACACAATGTTTATTTTTTATATATTTGTAAATGTTATTTATATGTCTAATCTTGGTATTCTTTTGTTCCTTGGTCACAGTGGCCCTGTATGAGTTAACTTTTTCTCAGAAAAGGGAGGTGTTAATACTTTATCCTTTTATCATTTGTCCACACCATTCTTTGTCCATCAGTAGGAGTGGGAAGAAGCTTTTGATTTGACCGGCTGCCAAATTCTCCAGCCTGCTGAATCTTGTTTGCCTTCTTAGGTTTACTTTGTTCTCGTTATCTTGTTCCTCGGTAAACGCGGTGGCAGATGTTCCGAGAGCATCTTGGAATCAGAGAAATCGTAAGAAGGTCTCTGGCATCTTTGAGTCACAACCTCCAGGGTGTAAGGAAGACCTTCAAGTAGGCCAGACAAGGATATCTCCTTAGGAGCAGCACCCATGGAACAAGGTGTAAATGACTGCATTTCCATCGATCCAATACCCCCAAGTTGTACAAATATTAAAAGTCCCCCGACAAGGCAACATGTGGAGATCAAGACCAAAAAGGGGGAGATGACACTACAGCAATTGCACCACTTGGATCAGCTTGGCAGGACCTTTGTCAAGGAGCTGTGCTGGCTTGATGACTTTTGCTGTTTCCAAAGATATGGCTGTGCCATTTGTCTTTCAAGAAGGAGAACGGGCATGGAATTGGGTAGATGAGGAGGTGGGGAAGATCTGGGAAGCTGTAGGGTAGGAAAAGCATGATCACAATATTTTCAATTAAAAAAAATATCTTGACAAAAAATTAAATAGAGCCAGGCATCATGGTACATGTCTTTAATCGCAGCAATTGTGAGGCAAAGGCAGACCTACCTCTGTGAGTTCCAGGCCAGCCTGGTCTATGTAGCAAGTTCCTGGATAACCAGGGCTACATAGAAAGACCTTGTCTCAAAAAAAGGGAGGGAGGGAGGAAGGGAGGGAGGGAGGGAGGGAGGGCAAAATGGGCTGAATCTATCTGCATCAAATAGCAATCAAGACAATTCCCTACAGACATTCCCATAGGCCCATCTGATCTAGCTAAGTCCTCACTAAGACTCTCTTCCCAGGTGTCTCTAGGCTGTGTCAAGTTGGCATTTGAAACTGACCATCATAGCAAGAATGACAGGCCGGATGAAGTGTCATGAAGTATGCATTAGTGGAAGGTTTGGTAGTAAGCTCCAATATTAGGGATATAGGTGTCCTGCCCACCCTGCCTAGGTTCACATGCCAGCTATGTAAGTCACTAAGAATTTTCCCAGCCTTAAGTTTGCTTCTAAATTACGTGGTGCTACATGATTGTCAATATTGGGTGTTTTATTGTTTCAACTTAGAGCTTTCATTTGCTCTGTGATAAGTTCTTTCTATGTAGCCCAGGCTATCCTTAGACTTACTGTGTAACTCAGGCTAGCCTTGAATTCACAATCCTTCTGCCTCAGACTTCAAGTACAGGGATTACAGACCTGCATCACCACACCTGTGTGTGTGTGTGTGTGTGTGTGTGTGTGTGTGTATTTGCATGTGTGTGTATGTATATGTGTGTATGGCGTGTGTGCATATGTGGTGCGTGTATGTCTGTAGGAGTGCGATGTGTGTGTATGTGTGCATATTTATGTGTGCATGTGTGCATGTGTGGTGTGTGTATATGTATGTATGGGTGTGGTGTGTGTATATGTTTATGTGTGGTGTGTGTGGTGTGTATATTTGTGTGTAAGTATGTGTGTGTGTGTGTGTGTGTTTTACATCTCCTCTTCCTTCTATCTCTGTCCCCCTCCACAGCATGCCTTTCTCTCTCTTATCTCTCTCTTTTATGCTTCCTCTTCTATCCTTGTCCCTCCTCTCTTTTCTCTTTCTTCTGTCTCTTTCTGTCCTGTGCCTTTCTCACTTATCTCTTCTCTTCCTCCACCCTGTCCTCTGTCTCTTTGTTTACATCTCCACTGTATCTCTCTGTCTCGCACACTCCTCTCTTCCTCTTTCCTCCTCTCTTTCCCCTCTCCCTCTGTCTCTCCTTTTTCTTGTTCTCTGGCACTCTTGTATTTCTCTCTCACACATTCGTGTGTGTGTGTGTGTGTGTGTGTGTGTGTGTGTGTGTGTGTGTATACATACATACTCCCATATCCTCCCTTTCTCTCTTTCATGTCTTTCTCACACGCTCCTTTCCTCCCCCCATGCCTCTGTCTCCCTCTTTCATTTGCTCTCTTCCATCTTTCCTATACACTCCTCTCTCATCTCCTTTTCTCCCTCCTCCTCTGCATCTCCCCCCATTGTCGCTCTATCTCTGACTCCATCTCTCCTCTCTCTCCCCTCACACTGTGATTCAGTCCACCGTAGGTTTGCTTCATATCTAGGCTGTGTCACTTCCTTCCTTCTGCATTTCAAGAGTGCTGGCTGCCATCGCTGGGTCTCTCTTACAGTTCATTTACCTGAGAAATAAAAGTAATAATAGCCCGGACTTCCCCAGGTTCCACAGAGTACCAAAAAAGGCCTTTATGTGCTGAGGTTGCCCAGGTGGTGAGCCCATAATTAGATCTATTAAAATAGAAGCCACTAGTGAGCTGCTCACAGAAGAAAAGTGTCTTTACCACCCTGGCCCTGCTGCCCTCTCCAACTGGCCCACATACACGAGGAGGACAAGGACAGACTCCAAGTTCAAGTAAGTTTGTATCTATATGTGGGTTGTGTGTTTATATGTGTGAGAGTATGTGTGCATGCATTTGAGTGCACATATGTCTGTTTGTCCATGCATGTACATATGATATTTGTCTTTAAGTGTGTCTACATACGTCAGTGCTTGTCCGTGTGTGTGCATGTATGTATGCACATATGTCTATGTTTGTCTGTGTGTGTGTGTGTGTGTGTTTGTCTGTGTGTGTGTGGTGTCTTGTTTGTCTCTTTGTATTAGAAGCTACTTGTGGGTACTAAATAGAAAAGGTTCCTTGAAAGAAACTACCGTTGACTAAGCCAGGAATGACCAACAACTGAGCCCAGTTGGCAAGCAGAGGTAATAGCGGAGAAAGAATCAAGAACCACATAGGCCTCAGCTTTAGAGATGAGCCTAGGCCTCAGGGATCCAGACCTGGGCCTGAACTAGGCTTCTCCTTAGGTGAGCAAATTGGTTTACTTATTTACAAATGGAGTAAGCAGCAATTTGACTCTATTTGTATGAAAAACACAGTATACCTACTGGTTGGTACCGGGAGGTTGTTACTTATAAGATACTGCAATCTAGCATGGCCGAGCAAAGAAGATGAGACGGTTAAGCTAGAGGCTGAGCAGTGAAAGCTATGGGGAGCTATAGAAAGTTTTGTCCAAGAGCAAGGCTTCTCAGGTCAGAGAGACACTCTGGGTGATGAGGTTCTGGTACTCTGACTGTTAGCGGCAGCCTCCCTCATAAGGCCAAGTTGTCAGACAGTGGAGAGACAGGGATACGAGATTCAGTGTTCCAGTCTCGCCATGTGTGAGGTGGACAGATGGCTCTGACACTTTTGATTGCATGAGTAAGGCTAAACTCCTCCAGTATCAATCAATCAGTGGTGTACTGAGCACCCAATATGGGCTTTGCATACAAATGAAAGTCAAATTGCTGCTCAGCCATTTTGTAGATGAGTTGGAGAAGCTGGTTCATTCCAGCCCAAGTCTGGTCCCTAGGGCCTCAGCTCCAGCTTCCCAGAAGCAGTGATGCCTCTGGCCTCTTCCTCCTCAAATGGCAGAATCAATCTAGGATGCTTTAAAGCAAAGAATGGCCACCCCATACCATTATGTCCCTAAGACTCAGAAGACAACTGGCAGTCTGCCCATAGTCACACAGCAAAGGCAGTAAGTACAGCTGTTGACTGCCAGGCTTGCTTGTGGCGTGTACTGCTTTAAAGTCAATGTGTAAAGAGCCAGGGCTAAAGCTCAGTTGGTAGGGTGCTTACCTTCATGCATGTGTGAAGCTCTAGATTCCATCTCAAGTGCTACATAGACTGGACATGGTGGTACACACTGGAGATCCCATCACTTGAAAGGTAGAGACAAAGAGGTCAGAAGTGTATAGGTCTGGGCTACATGAGACATTAAAAAAGCAAAAAACAAAAAAAACCACTGTCAACAAGAATTGAATTAAAACTGTGTTTTAAATGTAAGAGCCAAAAGCTCGGGAGAAGTGCTGAAAATGCTCTCTGGCCGCGACACAAACGGAACCCTTCAGCAAGACTTTAGTCAGATGCAGCGGTGTTCGGAGTGCTAACCGTGCATGTTGTTCAAATGGACTTCCCACAGCCCCATGGCATTGCTAAGTGTGCCGGGCCAGACTCGAAGGATGGCTCAGTGGGTAGTTCCCATGCCCTTCAAGCGTGAGAGCCTGAGTCCAGGTCCCCAGCACCTACATAAATCCAGGCCTAGCTGTGCATGCCTGGAGTCCCAGAACCAGGAAGGTGAGCACTGAGG
The DNA here is from genome assembly GCF_903995435.1 of Acomys russatus. Taxonomy (NCBI): domain Eukaryota; kingdom Metazoa; phylum Chordata; class Mammalia; order Rodentia; family Muridae; genus Acomys; species Acomys russatus. The sequence continues at coordinate 29,506,982 of NC_067155.1, forward strand.
AACCCTGAGACTTTCTGGACTTCCTGCCTTGCCCAAGCCACAAACTCCAGGGCACTGAGAGATCCTATCTCAAAAAATAAACAAACAAACCCTCTAGGGTAAGGACTGAAAACAAGGCTCAGTGGGTAAGTGTTCTTGCTGGGCAAGCAGCCCCCACAGAGAGATGGATAGACAGACAGGCAGACAGGTAGATGGATGGATGAACAGACGGATGCCTGGATGATGGATGGATATAGAGGGATGATGGATGGATAGATAGATAGATAGATAGATAGATAGATAGATAGATAGATAGATAGATAGAAGGTAAGCAAGCCAGGTATGGTCATATACAAACATGAAAGTAAGCCTGTAATCCTAATGCTGAGGTCAGAAGGTGGCGACGAGAATTGCTGGGCTTGCTGGGTGCTAACCTAGCTCCAGGCTCAGGGAGAGAAAGTGACAGCGCCAGACCATGATGTCCTCCTCTGGCCTCTGCCCTAGCTCCAGGCTCAGCGAGAGAAAGTGATAGAGCCAGACCATGATGTCCTCCTCTGGCCTCTGCACACACGTGCACAGTCATGTACACTAACACACAGGCACAAGCTTACGATGCACACACGCATGCACTACATGTGCACATATACATGCACACCTGCACACACACATGTTCCTGAATGCACATGTGCATACACGCAGATGCAACCTCCCCTTTTACTGTTAAGAAAGACATTTCTAGCTTCAGTCAGCAGCTGACACTGCACACGTGTTGAACACCTGCTCTGTGCCTGCTGTGGGATATGTTCTGGGTATTCAGTTTGTAGTCCCAGGCTTCTGAGACTGCGTCTATTTCCCGAGATCACCACCACATTCATCTTTTAACTCCTGAACTGAACAAAATCAGCCAATGCTCCTGAAATCTGTCCTACACCCATAACGAAAGCTTGACACCTTCCTTACCCTAATGTCCTCTGAAGCCAGGTCACTCCGGAGCTGTGACGATCTGTGGAGTGAAAACTACCTTAGCAGGTAGTGTGTGCCCCGTCACGGAAAGGACACAAGCAGGATTGCCATGGAGGAGCATGAATACGCCGGTAAGAAGGTGCTGCTGATGACACTCACTTTCCCCGGGGAGAGATGGGGGCCTCTTCAGTCCCTCTTTACCCAAGAGGGTGAATTTCCAAGAAAGTCCAGGATCTAGGGTAAATTGGGGAGGTGAGAACTGACCGGTGCCAGTGGCACACAGCCAGGTGGAACAGGGAAACTCAGGGACCCTCCCTTCTGTGACTCAACACCTTCCCAGCAAAACTCTACCCTAGCTGGAGAGCTGGGGCTCAGAGAGAGTTGAAGGCCAATTTGAACAGGAACTCGGAATTCAGAATGAGTTCTCAAGACCAGGGTAAGGAAGAGGCTGGGGGCCCTGCATAGGGAAACATCAAGACAGAGTTGGGGGGGGGGCTTGGGTATTGGGGTGAAATCTGGAAAGTATGGTGCCTGGGGAGTGGGCTTCAATATGAGGCAAAAATTGGGATGTGGTGTCTTGTAACTAGGGAAGGGGCTCAGAGTTGGGGAAAGATGCCAGAGTAGCTAGGACGTGACCATCAAAGTGTAAGCTTAAGGAGTTAGAAGTCAGAGCAAACAAAAAGCCCGAGCCCGCTAGAAGTGAGGCTGGGAGAGCCAGGCACTGCAAGAGGGAAGGGTGAGTCTCAGCTCCTGATTTTAAGTCTATCTCTCTGGAAATGACCTGGACTGAAGTCAGACCCATTGCTTGCTGGAGTGTGGACAGACTCTGGCTGTACAGGCCCAGAGAGGCAGACTCAGAGGTACACAGATGAGACATAGATAGAGCAAGCTCAGGAGGATTGACAGACGTGCACCATACAAGTAGACACAGTGAGGAACAGTTTGCACATGGAGAAGAATGAGAAAGAAGAAGCCTGGGGTCAAGAAGAAACTTGATACCCTGGCATCATACTCAAGGGGAGGAAGTCCCCCTCAGTCACAGTCATAGGGAAGGGGAATGGGGTGAAAGCGGGAGGGGAGGGAGGAATGGGAGGATGCACAGGATGGGATAGCAATTGAGATGTAATATAAGTGATTTTATTTTTCAATTAAAAAAAAAAGAAAGAAGCCTGGGGTCCACTAAGACCCTCTGCTTCAGGTAGGGCTCCGGGTAAGCTCCTTAGATGTTGAGACTGTGAGTGATGGGGAGACCAGGGAGGAGCCACAGTCTCCTGCACCCATCAATACTCCTGCATGCTGCCAACAGGATACTGGGAGCCTCCTAGGAAGCGCTGTTGCTGTGCAAGACGGGGGACACAGCTTGTGCTGGTGGGGCTGCTGAGCACAGCAATGTGTGCCAGCCTGCTGACCCTGCTTCTCCTATGGCGTAAGGACATCCCCAGCCCACGTAGCTCTCCAGCCCAGCGAGCCATTCAGCTCCCATCCCATCCCACCTGATCTCCTGATCCTCTGTTCCATCCCAGCATCCCTAGTTCACCTATACCCCCGTGCCCAGCTACCAGGTGTGAGGAGGCAAATAACCGTTCTTCTTGTCTGCTCCTCTTCCTGATGACCCCCTCTAGACTGGGAAACAGAGAAGACTCTGAAACAGCTGGGAGACACTGCCATCCAGAATGGTATGAAGGAGTCAAAACGGGATGGCGGAGGTGCAGGTTGGGGTAGCCTGCTATTGCCATTTCCCTGCCACTGACCACTGTGGGGGCTGCCTCAATGTCATCCTCTCCCTGGGGAACCAAATGGGCAGGTTACATTACCTCTATCCCAGTAGGAGGCTTTTTCAAAGTCTAGAGAAGCAGCATTGTCTGTTACCTGATTTCTGTTCGGATTTCAGGGTTCACAGAATCACTTGGGCCTCCCTTTGCCCTTCTGTAACATGGGTGCGAGCTAACAAGTAAAGAAAGATTAAGGCCTCCAAGGCTGGGAGTGTAGTTCAGCTGGTGGAGTGCTTGCCCTGGGTCCCATCCCCAGCCACTGCACACCTGGCAATCGCAGCACTTGAAACGTCGAGGCAGAAGAGTCAGAAGTTCAAGGTCATCCTTGGCTATATAGTGAATCCCAGACCATCCTGAGCTACATGAGACTCTGTCCAAGAAAAAGAAAGAAAGAAAGAGCAAGGGAGGTGGAGAGGAAAGTCCTCAGAAAATGTGGTCACTGTTCTCATGTTTACATATACAATGTTCTGCCTGCATGTGTGCCTACGTACCAGAAGAGGGCAGCAGATCTCACTATAGCCACCATGTGGTTGTTGGAAACAGCCGCTGCTGTTCACCCCTGAGCCACCTCTCCAGCCCTCTGTTCTCATATTTAATCCTGGAGAACACGCCTGATTATTCAGTTCTAGCCTGTACCTCCTATGTTCTAGCCCTCCCTTGCTCCATCCAAAATATATACTCTTTAAAGCTGCAGTTGTTGTGATGATGTGAAAAAGGCCACTGCACTGAGGACCGGGATGAAATACACCTTAACTGGGGAGGGTGTGCGTGTCGGCCTGTGGGGTCAGGAGTCGGAAGCAAGACAGCTGTGAGAGTGTTACAAGCTGCCTATCAAGGGAAGTAGAAAGGATGGGAGGGGAGGAGGAGAGGGAAGGGAGGAAGAGCAAGGGAAGGGGAAAGGATGGACTGAACGTGGGTCTTTGTGATTAAAAATCCCTCTTCTTCCTCCCTCCGTCCCAGTCTCTCGTGTTTCCAAGGACTTAGAAAGGTACCAGAGTAATCAACTGGCCCAGGAATCCGAGGGTGAGCACGTCACCTCCTGTCAGTCTGGGATGGGGAAGGAGAAAAGGGCTGGGGAGGCCTTGGATAGTTAGTGGTGACCAGCCATGCCCTGCTGCAAACCATACAGGAAGCAGGGAGCCCAATAGAGAGAGGGGGCGATGGGGGGAACGGAGGAACCTTTTTACCACCAAGCTCTTCTGTTCTGTGGGCAGCTGCTCAGATGTCACAAAGCATGCAAGAGCTCCAAGCTGAACAGAAGCAAATGAAAACTCAGGGTAAGACAACGGGGAACGAAGCAGGAAGTGCCCCCCCTCGCCCAAGAACCACAGGGACACATGAAGCTGGAGGCCCAACTCGGGGTGGGGGTGGGGAATGAAAGGAAAAGAGAAAGGGGGGAGGGGAAGGGATGACCCATATGCATCATCTCTGAGGCCCGACATACCCCTTTCAGACTCTCAACTGTCCCAGAACCTGAACAAAATCCAAGAGGACCTAACCAACATCGAATCCCAGAGTGAGACTCGGAGCGGCCAGGGGAAATGGGTAAACTGAGTAGGGAGGGGGTGGCGCTGGGAGATGCCAGTCAGTCTCTGAGCGCTGCACCGGTGTCCACGCCTTTCAGACTCTGAGCTCTCCCAGAACCTGAACAGACTCCAGGAGGATGTAATCAATGTCAAATCCCTGGGTGAGACCCGGAATGGCTAGGAGAAGTGGGCAAACTGGGGGGGGGGGGGGGGGGGCAGGGTGCTGGGAGGTGCCAGTCAGTCACTGAATGCTGCACTCTATCCCTGGTTTCCCCCACCACCACCCCCTGCCCCCCAAGGCTTGAATGAGAAGCGCACAGCCTCAGATTCTCTGGAGAAACTCCAGGAAGAGGTGGCGAAATTATGGATAGAGGTACTAATGTCAAAGGGTGAGTCTGACCTACCTTCCATGGTGGCCCGTAACCACATCCTGTGACTTCCTGTGTGTGCCATGTGAGGTGGCTGACCTGACACGACTGTGTGGCATCGTGTATGATGTTCATGGATCCGAGTCTATGTTGGGACCAAGACAGATGAGGACATAGGACACCCTCTGTTGAAGCGGACAGAGTCCACACTGGCTCCCTCCTCCAGGGGTAACGCTAGCCACCACTAGCTTCCCTCCATTCCTGTTGTGTGCCCAGTCAGACTTAGTGGGAGATATGGTCATCAGAAACCATTTCAGGGGAAGTAGGGACAGAGGAACAGCTCCATGCTGTGAACCCCAGGAGCAGCCTGGGGAGTTTCCCTAACCCTCTAGGGATCTCAACTAAGATAAAACAGAATCTTTGTCTTCGATTCAGAGAATTTCAGGACAAGCCGACATGAAGCAGAATTGGAGTTTGCCCAGAAAGATTTTAACGTGCATTACATTATTTTTATATTTTATTTCTTTTGTCTGCAATATGTAACACAAAATCGATATGGTTTTTTGTATTCTGGATGGAGCAAGGGAGAGAGGTAGAACATATAAGGTACAGGCTAGAACTGAACAATCAAGTATGTGTTCCTTTTCCTCCAGGATTAAAAATGAGAACAGTAGCCATATTTTCTGAGGACTTTCCTCTCCACCTCCCTTTCTCTTTTCTTCTTCTTCTTCTTTTCTTTTTTTAAGACAGGGTCTCCTGTAGCTCAGGATGGTCTGGAACTCACTGTGGAGCCAAGATGACCTTGAACTTCTCATTCTCCTGCCTCTGCTTTCCAAGTGCTGGGATGCAGGCATGCCCTGCAGTGCCCAGTGTATGCAGCGCTGAGGATGGGACCCAGGGCAAGCAAGCCCTCCACCAGCTGAACTACATCCTTGTTTTGTGGTGGAGGATATACAGGCCATGGCACATGTGTGGAGATCAGAGGGCAACTTTCAGGAGTTGGTTCTCTCCCTCTACTGTGTGTGTGTGTGTGTGTGTGTGTGTGTGTGTGTGTGTGTGTGTGTGTTGGCAATGACAGGGTGGGAGTGGGGGTGCACATGTGCCGTGGTACATGTGTGGAAGTCAGAGGACAACCTCATCTCTTGCTGTTAGCCACTGCATATGCCAGGCTATAGGGATGCTGGGATTATAGGTGCAGGCTGCCAGGTCCAGCTTTAGTTGTTCTGGGGATCCAAACTGAGGTCCCCATGATCAATGAGATCACAGGGCAGGTCCCAAGAGGGTTACAACTGGTCACAGGGTTGTTGGAAGACAGGACATTCTTACTGTAAACAGAACCAACAGTCTTGTTTGATAGTCCTAGACCATAGCTGGGCGAGGAAGGAAGTCCCACCTGAGAGCGTTGTTCATTGTTGTTTTAATATAAAGTGTCCACGTGTGGAAAGAATACAGTGATATCCACGTCACCATCTCTATGCCGGCAGCCTTCAAAGCAAATGCTAACTGCTCTGAAACGCTTGCCTCTCTGCTGTTGAGAGGCTCCTCCCAGACTCCAGCATGAGGGGACCCTTTCCTTGTTCGTGTCCCACCACAGCAGCCTCCATAGACTGCCCCTCTCAATGCTAAGGGCCATGACATCTCCACCAGGGATGGCACAGACGGAAATAGCGTTGATCCCAGGAGGCCAACAAGCTTGCAGCAAGAGCCACTGTAGTGCCTTTAGCATGGGATATGAGTGAGATTGCAGGGCGGCCCTCCCAGCACCAATGCCTCACTGCCCTTGACTCCTTTGCCTTCCACATCTGGAAAGTCCCAGCTGCCCCAGAGGGATAAGATTAGAGGAAGGAACTTTGGTTGGTCAGAAGGCGTCCCCATCCCCTGGGACGTGCGGCTCTGGGGATCCCAGCAGAAAACCCCTGGGGTTTCTTGTGGTAGATAATGAGGGGACTCTAGGTCGTGTTCAGTGCCCACAGATTTCCAACCTCTTACCCTTTCCCTGAGCACACACATGCATACACACCACAGATAACTCACACATACACACATGTATACCATGTGCACATCACACATACATATCAACACACCATATACACAAACAGCACACTTCACATATACACACATACATCCCGCTACACACACATACCACATACACACACATACTACATACACTCCCACATGTATATACACACACAAAACCTACATACACCACATACACACATACCACATACACAGACAACCTACACACACACACACACCACATACACAGACCAACGACACATCCATCAATACACAGACCACATTCACACCACCAAATATACACACCACATACACATATACCACATATACACACCACAGGGATACCACATGCACACACACCATATACACAGACCAAATACGCACACACCATATGCACAGACCACATACACAAATGCATAATACATGCACACACATCAGATACACATTATGGTCACGCATGCCACATGCACACACACCACATACACAGACCAAATGTGCACATGTCACATACACACATCACACACACACACACACACACACACACACACACGCCGCGCGCACATGCCACGTGCACACACACTCTGCTTCTCACATTACCACAGAACTAGAAGTGCGGATGCATTCATCCACAAGATCCAAATTCAGGCCCTGCTGCTTGCTCAGTGCTTTACCCACTGGGACATCTTCCACATACAAATCCGGCCCCACACCCTGGGGTCTGAGCTCAGCTCTGGGACTGTCCCTAGGTATGACATCCAGGAAACTTTTCCCAGTGTGTGTGTGTGTGTGTGTGTGTGTGTGTGTGTGTGTGTGTGTGTGTCTGTCTGTCTGTCTGTCTTGTCTGTCTGTCTGTCTCTCTCTCCCTCTCTCTCTCTCCTTCTCTCTCTCCCTCCATCCCTTACTCTTTCATTTCTCTTAATACCTACTTTAAATTATGGAGGGGTACTGTGCAAGTGAGTTCAGTGCACCTGCAGAGACCAGATGCATACAGCTGCAGTTACAAACAGTTGTGAGGCATCTAATGTGAGTGCTAAGGAACAGAATTTGGGTGTTCTGCCAAAGCCATACATGCTTTTAATCTCTGCTTTGACTGAGGGGGCGCTGCAGTGTCTATAGGGGCGGTGCTGTGCTGAGGTATCTGTCGGGGGTAGCTGAAGTATCTGTGTGGGTGGGAGTAGCTGAGGTATCTATGAGGGTGGGGCTAGTTGAAGTGTATACGGGGCTGGGGTAGCTGAAGGGTCTGTGGGGAGTAGCTGAGGTGTCTGTGCTGGTGGGGTGGCTGAGTAGTCTTTGGTGATGCTTCTGGTAGTTGAGGTATTGCTAGCCATGGGGGTGTTTGTTAGATGCTAGTAACTTTGAAACTGGGAATGTTTCACATGTTGGCGGCTTGTTGGGGCTGGCCTTGGCTGTTTCTTGCTGGCCTTAACAGTTGAGGTATTAATGATGAGGTTAGTGACAAATGTCATTCTGCTAACTGCTGAGGTTTCTGTGGTGATAATGTGGGTGGCTGAGAAGGCCCCACCAAGGAACTGGCCAGTTTCGGGGATCCCACACAGAAAGCAATCTGCTGACTGGCGCTGTTGGGCTCTAAGCTCGGAGGATCAGGATCAGGACAGTTCTTCCAGCCCAGATCCCCAGATGACAGTGGGAGAGACATTACACACCACAGTACTCCTGAGCCTTTCTTTTATGTGTGGCCCCAGGAACTGCATGCAACACGTGCCCCAAGGACTGGCTCCATTTCCAACAGAAGTGCTACTATTTTGGCAAAGGCTCCAAGCAGTGGATCCAGGCCCGGTACACCTGCAGTGACCTGGAAGGGCGGCTAGTCAGCATTCACAGCCAGGAGGAGCAGGTGGCTTGAGCTCCATATAGACTATGGGCAGCAGGGGGGAGTCGGTGGGGGGTGAGGGGGTGGGAGGGGGAAGTGGAGGGTAGATATCCCACTCTGGCCATGGATGGATGGGAAGGACCATACACATATCCCTCTAGGATTTCCTGATGAAACACATGAACAAAAGGGATTCCTGGATTGGCCTCCAGGATCTCCATATGGAGGGACAGTTCACATGGATGGACGAGAGCCCTGTGGATTATAGGTAAGGGGGCTTCTGGGAAACAAGTGAGGTGGGAGAAACACCAAGGAGGGAGCAGGCTCCTGAGTACCTCGCGGCAGAGTCCAGGGCTCAAGGAAAGGTGCTACAGGCCACAGATGAAGGAGAGCCCTGGGTTCTGGACTTCTTAGCCTTCTTAGCCACAGGGAAAGGATGAAGGGCCAAGGAAGTGAGCAGCAAGCACAGATTGGAAAGGTGGGCCTTGGGCTGCATGGGTAGGAGGAGGCACAGGTACAGATGGCCAAAGGCTATGAACGGAGGAATGGGCGGGGCGGGGCGGGGCAGGGGGCGGGGCTCGCAGCGCTCAGGCTAGAAAGACCTGCAGAGAAGGGACACCTCCCTCATCACATCCTATGGCTGGAAGTGTTTCTTGTTCCAGGAACTGGAGTCCAGGGGAGCCCAACAACTGGGGCCAGGGTGAGGACTGTGTAATGATGCGGGGGTCCTCCGGTCGGTGGAATGACGCCTTCTGCCGGGACTACCTGGATGCCTGGGTGTGTGAGCAGCTGGCCACATGCGAGCTAGCTGGCCTCTTAGCCTCTCCAACAGAAACCACTTCAGGAAATGAACCCTGACAAACCTCTTCCCACCCTCTTCTAAATTTCTTCCCACATTCACCGTGGAAACAGCCAGGCCCTGAGGACACCCCTACCAAAGCCTGGGTCCCACTCTGTGACGAAAGGCCTCTGTGCTTATGCTCCCACCCACACTAAAGCAGCTGGTGGATGCCAGCTCCTGCCGGCTCCCCAGAAAGTCTCTACTGCTCTCCAGCTAAGGTGACCATCCCATTCCCTCTGCCCTCCCCTACCGCCATGCATGTGGGCAGCTGAGGTCAGGGAGGTGCTGAGAATACAGATTTCTCAGGCTTCTTCTGCACACCCCACCTCCTCTCAAATTTTCCCCTTCCTCCAACACCAGAGAACAGAGTGCGGTCCCCCTGCCCCCCCACCCAGTCTGGGAGTGAGTCCTCCCATCAAATTTGCTTGCATCAGTGAAATGGGATCATGGCTGGTCCCCACGACCCTCCTTGGAGGCTACACCAGGTGTGCTCCTGGTGCAGCAGGCATTGAAAGGACCCTGGCGAGCTGGGCTCTGAGAGGTCTTGTCCTTCTTTCTCATGCCCTCTGCCTTGCTTTAAAAACTGTTAGGTCGCATTCCTAAAACTAGCCACCAAGGTCTAGTCCCTTATTTGGCCACTTCCTCCTCCTGAGGCTGACTACCAAGGTTCAGCTATTAAAAGTATTAAAGTCCAGCAATCAAAAGCCCCCTTGGTTCACCTCATTAACATGCCCACTCAAAATATACCAACTGCATCCTAGCCCTTTCTAACACAGCCCTTCCCCTTTCTCTGTTAAAAAAAAAAAAAAAAAAAAAAAAAACCTGCAAGGTCACTGGCTGCTGTTTTTCTGCCTGAGTCAGAAAGCACTTTAACTTTTCTTCCCTCCTCCCCCTCCCCCCTCCCTGCTTAATAAAGGATCACCTGGTGGAAACAGGTGTTTGGCTGTGGTTTATGACTAACCCCGGGTATGGGAGGGAACCCCCGCTGTGGGAAGGGGAGGGTGTTCTCCTTCGGGTATAAGCTGACAGTATCAGAGACTTGGTGCCCCCTTTGAGAATGCAGCACAACTGATAAGGAACTTACACTTGGCTATTTCTCTTTCTGCATCATTTTAACATGCTAGGTAGGGGTAGCAGCGAGGCTCAGAAGCATGTGATCTCAGCCAGGTGGGTTGGTGCTTGCTTATAATCCACATAAGCTTGGACTCCATGGCTTTAGGCAAGCCTGGCCAAATCCATGAGAGCAAAGTAAGAGGAGGGTCAATCCCTGAGTCTCCTGAGTCTACGTAGTGGAAGGAAAGAACCGAGTGCCCAAAGCCAGCCTCTCACTTCCACACTATCCTGTGGCATGTGCAGCACCACACACTTAAGTAACATAAACACATTTTTTAAAGATGTTTAAGGTGGAATGCAACTGAGGAAGACATCTCACGTCCACCTCTGGCTCTACATGCACACACAAAACAAGTAAACGTAATTTTTAAAAATAAAGTGGAGGGGCTGGAGCGATGGCTCAGCAGTTAAAAACACACTGCTCTCCCTAAGGATGGGAGTTCTGACAGCAACACTCACACTCCAACTGCAAGAGCACTAGGGGGTCTGATGCCCACTTCCGGCCTCCAGTCACCTGCATTCAAGTCCACAAGCCCACATACAAACATACACATAAATAGAAAGTCTTTTTTAAAAAATAATAATAATAGCCTGGGTGGTGGTGCACAACTTTAATCTCAGCACTAGGGAGGTAAGCAGACCTCGGTGTGTTTGGGGCCAGCCTGGTCTACATAGTGAGTTCCAGGTCAGCCAGGACAACATAGTTGAGACTCTGCTGAAAATAGTAATGTTAGTAATAGTAATAATGAGCCACTAAGTTAAACGCCTAACCTAAGATAGAGTCATCAGGGTTGGAAATTCTTGGTCATCCTTAAATATGGAGCAAGGCTGAAGCTGGCCTGGGCTGACAGCAATCTGTCGCAGAATAAATTTTTTAAATGTCAACCTTAAAACCCTCCAAGCTTCCAGATGATTCTGGGCCCTTCCCATTTTGAGAGGCTGGTGTGCCACTGCTCTCAGTGTGATCCCTGGGGCACGTGGCAGCTCTCCACAACGTACCAGACACAATTTCTTAGGCATACCCCAAAACTCCAGAATCTGACCGTAGGAGTAAAACCTACAGTATTTTGGTTCGTTTGGTTTTGGGTTGGTTTTAAGTACCTGAGTTTTAAAATGTCCTCCAGGTGACTCTGATGCCCTGAAGTACCCGCTTCTCAAAATGAGACCCATGGACACCTCTGGGGATGGGGCTGAGATGCAAACTCTCGTCCAGTAACTCTGCATGTTGGACAATGATGTGGACACTGATAATGACGCTGGTGTTGATGCTGATGCTGACAGTAATGATGCTGGCAACACTGCTGACGCTGACAGGCCACAGGCCACTTTGAGCAGGAAAGGTCTACAGGGAGACTAACCACTCTCCATGATTTAGGCACAGCCACGCCCACTACTTTACTATCCGTTTTGTTTTGTTTTGTTTTGTTTTAAAGAGCAAAGGTAGATTAAGGAAAAGTGAGTTTCAAAGGACGAGTACCCCTGCCTGACACTTGTTTAACAAAGAGTCCGGTGCTGTCGAAGCTGGTCTCAAACTTGCTGGGTAGCAGAGGGTGGCCCTGAGCTTCTATCCCCCCCCCCCTCTCTATTCCTAGTGTTGTGGTGGGCAATTTGACCACTATGCCCAGTTTCTGTGGCTGAAGGAATCAAACACAGAGCACTCTAACAACTGGGCTGCAGCACTGGCACTTTGCCAGGCCCTGGTCCTTCTTAACCTCATATCCCTGCCCTCCCCGTCCAGCCTGCAGGCTCCAACGATAATCCCATAGATGCCCTATATCCCCAGTATACCCAAGCCTCCAACCTCATCTGAACGGCAGAACCAGCTCAGCCAATTGTCCACTTCTCCACGCTTCACCTAGGCCTGGCAAGCTTGCCTCCATACTCTCTCGTCCTGGGACATAGGGCCAGGATCAGGGTGTGGGCAGATCTGACACCCCTACACAAGACACAACACAGGCTTGGGAACAGGATCTGCTCATCCTTTATCTCCTGTGGGGTCAGCGTCCCTCCAAGGCCCGATCTCGGGCAATAACAGCCTCTTCGAACTTGATCATGAGTGTGGTCCCCTTGTGCCAGTGTGCTGTAACCTTGGCGGGGAAGCCGCTGTGCGTGAGCACTGCCTCCACGATGCCCGCTGTGAAGCTGGCGCAGTTGAGTGTGCTGTTCTCCTTGGGCACCGAGATGTAGGTGTTGATGAGCGGCTCTCTCTCAATGATGTAGAAAGTGCGGGCATCATCGTTGGCCTGCTCTAGCTTATCCGCCTCCTTGCCGAACAGAGCCTTCCACACCGGGCCCTTGACGAACAGCAGTGCACCCAGCACCTTGGTCTCGCGCCGGGCACCCTTTTCGCGAGCCACCAGGGCATCTAGGACCCGAGCGCCCACCTGGCGGCCCAAGGCAGCCAGTCGGGCCTGAAGTTCGGCCACAGAGAAGACACGACTCTGACAGTGCTGCACCAGCTCAGAGAAGAGAAGGGCAAAGGCGCTCAGGCTCACCTCGGTGCGCGGCCGCACCAGCGCACGCTCGAGTAGCGCGGACTTCCCGCGCGTGAATCGCGCCTCCATGCCACAAGCCTGCGGGGAGAACAAAAGGCAGGGCGATGGATGGATGGATGAGGCTTAGCAGCAAGGACCAGAGGGAGAAGCAGGAGGGAACTCTGGAACACCCACACAACCCACCTGTCCCAGCGCCGAGTACTGTAGCGCCAAACAGATGACAAGGAAAGCGGACACTCAAAGTGCTGGTACAACACACGCCATAAGGTTTGGAGGAAAAAAAAAAAAGCACAAATACTAGAGAGCTTTCCGATCTTGCCTGCCAGCGGAGAAAAGAGATGAGGACTAGAGAAGACAGAGAGCTGGCTCAGCACTTCAGAGCATGTACTGCTCTTGCGAAGCACTTGAGATCAGTTCCCAGCACCCACTTGAGGTGACTCACAACCGCCCGAAACTCCAGCACCAGCAGACATCAACGCTTCTGGCCTCTGCTGGCACTGCAAATCCCATGCATAAACCCACACCGTGGCACGCATGCGAATACATAATTAAAAATAAAAAACGGAAAAGAAGTCTTGAAAGGGGACTAACAGGGAGCAATGGAAGCCACCCCAAAGTCGGAGGCCCAAGAGATTTCTTGGGGATATGGCTCAGTCAGTACAGTGCTCACCTAGCATGCATGAAATCCTGGGTTTGAGTCCCAGCACAACACAAAGTCATGTACAGTGGCACACTTCTGTAATCTCGGGACTCAGGAGGTAGAAGCCAAAGGAGAAGGATCATGAGGTCATCCTCTGCTATATTTGGAGTTTGAGACCAACTGTCTCAAAAAAAAAAAAGTAGCCGGGCATGGTGGCACATGCCTTTAATCCCAGCACTCAGGAGGCAGAGGCAGGAGGATTGCTGTGAGTTTGAGGCCAGCCTGGTCTACAAAGCAAGTCCAGGACAGCCAAGGCTACACAGAGAAACCCTGTCTTGAAAACCCTCCGACAAAAAAATAAAAAATAAAAATAAAAAGAGCTGGAAACGTGGTTCAGCAGTTAAGATCATGTTTTGCTCTTAGAGGGAGATCGGGTTTAAATTCCAGCCCCCACAAAGTGATCCACAACCATCTGTAACTAGTGCTAGGAGGTCCTCTGCTGAGGCACACGCATGATGCACATACGTATGTGCAAATAGAACAATCGTCACATAAAATAAACCCTCAGACAAATAAAGTGCCTTCCTAAAGAACTATCAATGGCGCCGGCAAGACGGTGGCTCAGGAGGTAAAGACACTTGTCTGTTAACCCCAGTTTGATCCGAGAACCCAGAGAGTGAAAGGAGAAAACTCACTCTCAAAAGCTGTCCATGCATACTCACATATGCACACAAAAATACACGTTGGATAAATAAAAATGTCATTTTTAAGCTGCTAGTACGTGGCAGTGGGATGGTGAAAACTGAAAGTCGAGAGAATACAGAGACGACATAAAGCTATGGAGCCTCAGGCAATAGGATGGCAGAAAGAGGCCAGCCCGGATGAGTTCCAGGACTGCTGAGGCCACAGTGAGACCCTTTTCATCACCAAGATTTAGAATCAGCCGGAGGGGGTGTCACATGTCTTTAATCCCAGTACTCAGAGAGGCAGGGGCAGGCGGATCACTGTGAGTTTGAGGCCAGTCTGGTCTACAGAGTGAGTTCTAGGACAGCCAAGGCAACACAAGAGAAACCCTGTCTCAAAAAAACAAAAAACAAAAAACAAAAAACAAAAAAAGATCTAGACTCACCAGACAGGTTTAACTCAGGGAAGACCCACTCTGTATGTGGGCACCACCACCCTAAAGCTGAATCAAAACAATAAAATTATCTGGTGCAACGCTGGGCACCAGCACTCCTCTCTTTCTGCTTTCTGGCTAAATGCAATTCGACCAGCTGCCTCACTCTAGTGCCACGTCTTGTCGATGGTCAAATATAACAGACCTGTTCTTTTGGTTGCTTTTGTCAGATATTTAACCACCGCGACGATGAGAAAAGCTCTAATACACCCTGCCTTTAAAGCGGGGGGGGGGGGGGGGGGGGGGGGGTCGAGGGGGGATGAGGGGGGTGGGGGAGGCGGGAGGTGAGGAAGGGAGAGGGAACAGAGGACAGTCAGTGATGTTCTCCCTAGCTGGCATCCAGCTCTGACTACCCTAGAGATCCTCCTGCACAACTCCCTTCGGGAAAGCCAGGGGAAAAAAGTAAACGACAGGGGCCTGGAGAGATGGCTCAGCGGTTAAGAGCACTGGCTGCTGCTCTTCCAGAGGTCCTGAGTTCAATTCCCAGCAACCACATGGTGGCTCACAACCATCTATAATGTGATCTGGTGCATACTGTATACATAATAAATAAATCTTTAAAAAAAAAAAAAAAGTAAATGACAGTAAG